>NC_134383.1:8260490-8411697 GCF_035582795.1 Mycteria americana
GGTCGGGGAGCCGGGGGAAGCCGGGCGCTCGGCGGCGCGCGAGGTTTGATATTTCATCTCCCGCTCTCCGCCGCGCCCCGGCCCATCAAACATTCATGGGGGGCGGCAGCGCTGTAATGCAATGCCGGGGGCGGGGGGAGCTGGAGCACCCCAGCGGGAGGATTTTGGGGTGCGGATGATGGGGGGGGACGGGGCAGCATCTGGAGCAAATCAAGCTCAGGAGGTGGCAGGATGCAGCCCGGCAGCTGAAATTCCCCTCAAAACAGGGCATTTGCCCACAATTCTCCCCGAATTTGGGTTTCTTTTTTTCACGGGCCAGCGTCTTTCCCGGCCCCTCGGGTGGGGGTCCCACCGCGCGGGAGCTTTGGCAGGGCAGGGCAGGGGCTCGGGGCACTGATAACAAAAAAAAAAAAAAGAAAAGAATAAAAATATTATAAAGATTCCCAAATACAATGATTTTCCGGCGTCGGCCCAGCTTTAAAGCCTGCCTGGTGCCAGCCGGCGCGGCGGGGGGATCTGGCAACGCCCGGCAAAGCCCCGCCACAGCGCGGCCAAAGCACGCGGCAAACCTGCCATCTCTCCTCCCCCGCCTCGGCGATTCTTTAATTAGAAGGAATTGCTCGTTAACAAACCCGACACCCTTCGCGCTGAACGTGAGACTACCTGCAAAAGAGGGGTTTGGGCTTGAAAAGCCCAAAATGGGCTTGAAAAATTGAAAAATGGGCCAAAATTGGGCTTGAAAAGCCCAAAATGGGTTAAAGCCGGGCAGCGGGGGGGATGCAGAGCCAGGGTGAAGCTTCGCTCCCCACTTCCAGCCGCTGCCAGCCGCCTCCGGTCGCGTTTTCCTGCTGGCACAGGCCGGGTTTGGAAAGGAATTCAAAAAGCCGAAGTGAGGGGAGCAGAGCCGGCAACCGCCACCATGGCCACCGCTCTGACCTCATAAAAATCCTGCTGCAAGTAAAATAAAAGTGATAAATTTCAAGGGAGGTCGGCAAAGGAGGAGCGCCGCCGCCCCGATGCTACAAATAACGCCCTTTTATTGAATTAGCTGGGTGGTAACGAATGGATAAACCCTTTGGGGACACAAACTCGCCCCCGAGGTCCAACCTCTCTGCCCCCCTCCACCGGCGTCACCCCAAACGCTCGCCCTTCGCGTCCCCGACGGGAGCTGGGACGGCAGCGGCGGATTCCTGCTGCCATCTAGCGAGACCAGGTTCTTTTTCTTTTATAACTCGCTCCTTTCTCCTGATTTTTTTTTTTCCCCCTTATTCAAGTTTTCTCCCAGATTTTGCTGGCAGAAACGCCGCCCGCTGCTGCTGCTGCCTGGAGACGAGCAGCCGATTTTTTGGGGGCCAGTTACCCAAATTTATCTGTTTTCTGACCACTCCGAGTGCCCCTAGAGCCATTTTTGAGGAACGCTACCCCGGGTTAAGCCCCTCGGGGGATTCCTCGAGCCGCGCAACGTCACGGCTATGAAATCCTCAGAGAGAGAACAAGGAATAAAACCAAGGACAATAATCACTGGGTCTAAGGGTTCCCCCCGGCCCCGTCTTCTCCTAAAACATCGCAACAAAACCGAACAGCTTTAGGAAGTTATGAGAGAACTGGGAGATTTTTCCCTGTAACTTTTCCTCCCTTTTTGAACCAAAATTCGGAACCAAAATCCTCGCTCCTCGCTCAGTTTTCAAGCTTCTCGAGCTCGTCCATATCTTCCGGGTCCAGCTGCTTGATCTTGGTCTCTGTAGGAAGGAAAAAAAAAAAAAAACAAAAAACAAACCACAAAAATTTGTCAGTGTTTGGCACAACCAGGTAAAAAACCAGAACCCAGCCCCGCCACGAGCGGGTGTTTGTGCCGCTGCACGCACAGGCGCGGGCTGGAAAGCTCCCCGGAGCGCTCGGTGTAGTGTTTCCGCTCTGCGGCCTTCGAGCGATAGTCAAATAAACTCGGAGAAAGCACAGAGGGAACTGGACGAAGGGCAGCAGCCAAGACGAGGCCGCTAAGAAAGCAAAGAGGCGGCCCAAGCGAGAAGCGGCGAGTCGGGTTAGGTTTCCGGATGCGTTCCCGCTCTCTGCTCCCACCTCTGAAGCGATGCGGGACGGGGAAGGTTCGTTACCCCCGTCAAGCAACCCCGGCGGCACTCGAATCGCAACGTCACAGCGTTAAAAAGCCAAAGGAGTTGGCTGGGAGTTCCGCCGCTCGGATTTTCATCCCGTGGAAATCCCGCACCGGGCTCCTTTGGCTAATTCTGGCCGTGGCTGCGGTCGGACTCATCCACCTTGTGGTTATTAAAGCTGCTCATCGCAGTTGTCCGACGCTTTTTCCGCTGCTCGGAAAACAAACAAACAAAAAAAATCTTTGCCAGACTCTCTGGCTCGTGTCTGCTCTGCCAAGCATCTGCCGCGGGCTCATTTGGTTTGTAAATTTAAAGGACAAGCTGCCAAGACAGTTCAGCAGCTCTGAGGATGAAGCTGAGGAAGGGATGTGGTTTTTCTGCAGGCCGAAAGGTTTTGATAACCTTCTTTTCCCTAAAAATCACAGGGAAAACAGGCACGGGGATTTGAAAAGCCACCGGTTCAGCCACGACATCTTGCAAATCCCGTGAAAATCCTCTTGGACGTTTACGACTCGATTTGTGGTCAGGAAAGACCTGCGTGATTTCAGCTGCCGGCTTCTCTCCCACAGCCAGGGCTGAGCCCAGCCGGGGCAGCAGCTCCCCCGGGACAGGGATTTGCAGGGTAAAGGCAGATAAAACGCCTGAAGGAGGGGGGGGGGGGAAAAAAAAAAAAAAAAAAAAAGGTGTTGAGGCACCCTGGGTTCTTGGAACGTCCCTTGCACGTCACACACACCCTCCTAGGCTGTTTCTCTGAAAATTTGGCTGCTAAGGAAAAATAAAACCAACCCTAAGAGGGTGAGGGGGTGAAAGGCAAGCTGCACCCGTCGCCTGCACCGAGCGGGATGAGCCCCGGGGAGAAGAGCAGCCCAACAAGGTCCGTTTGCAGGTGGGAACGAGGCGGAGGGGGATCACCGGTCCCAAAACCGCCTGCCGGAGAGGCGGGTACGTGCGGGTACTCACGGAAATGCTCCTCTATCATCTGCACGAGCCCCAGGTTCTGGCTTTCCACCATGCTGAAGGCGATGCCCTTCTTCCCAAAGCGTCCCGTTCGGCCGATGCGGTGGAGGTAGGTCTCGAAATCCGGCTGGTTCTTCTGATCGGTGGGGAGGCTGAAGTTCACCACGATGGTGACCTGCTGCACGTCAATCCCTGAAAAAGAAAAAAAAAAAAAAAAAAAAAAAAAAAGAGAGAAAGGGGCTGTGGAAAGGGATCACCTCGCCCCGCAGGAGCCCTTGCTTGAGCCCACGCCGCCACCAGAAGATCCAGAGGCCGGGAAGCGCGTTTCACGCCATCGGAAAGGCAAGGGGCGCTGGGTTTTCCGGAGGTACCTCTAGCGCAGACGTTGGTGGCGATGAGGACCTTCTCCTTGCCGTCGCGAAAGCGCTGGATGACGTTGGCCCGCTGGGCTACCGTCAGCTCCGCCGTCAGGATGGCCACCTGGTGCCCGTCCTGGCTCATCTCCACCGACAGCCAGTCCGCACTCCTCCGAGTCTGGACGCGCGGGGAGAGGCGGGCTGAGGTTTCGCCGCAGCTCTGCCGTCGCTCCGCTCGCTCCCAGGCAACTCTTCACCGATTATTTTTTCTCCCCTCCCGAGTCCCCTGCTCCTTTCGAGGGAGCTCCCGGCGCTTTTTAACGCCTCAAAATAAGGCACAAATCATGCGGATGAGCAAGAAGCCTCTGCCAGGACACGCAGCGCAAAAGGGGAAGGAAACAGAGCGTGTTTTCCGTCCGCTGGTGGCTGTGGAAGCCAGGCAAAGGCGGTCCCAAATGGCAGGAGAGACTTTTGTTAAAAAAACGCTTTTAAAAGCTGCCTTTAAGTGCTGGCAAACGTTCCCCACCTCTGCCGGGGGTCCACTCCCTGATTTTGAGGGTGCTGGGAGGAGCCCCCCCCCATCCATACTGTAAAACAAACCATTTCGGTTATCGCTGACTGCAAACGCATCCGTCTCCCCGAGCAGGCTGAGCCGCTTTACCTGGCAGAAGATCATCGCCTGGCCGACGGTGACGCTGCCGTAGATGTTGCAGAGGGCTCTGTACTTCTCCTCCCGGCTCCTGCACACGAAGAAGTACTGCCTGATGTTGCTCAGGGTGAGCTCTTCCTCGCGCAGCTTTATCACGATGGGGTTGGAGATTATTTGCACGGCGAACGCCCGCACGGTTTCCTTGAAGGTGGCCGAGAACAGCAGCATCTGGCAGCCCTTGGGTAAAGCCCTGGAGCGGAGAAAAAGGACTCGTCAGCCCAAGAAGAGCAGCCTGGTGCCCAGATGTACTCATTAGAAGAAAAAAAAAAAGAAGATTTAAGCTGATTTGGTGTCGCCTTCAGCAGAAAGGGAACCCAGCCCAAGGGCTGTAACGGCTCAAAGGAAAGGGGAGCGAGAGACAAGGCTCCCCGTGTGGCTCACGGCCGCGGTTTTGCAGGAAGCCGGATCCCCGGACTGAGCAGGTCACAGCCCGCTGACGCGCGAAAGCCGATTCTCGCAGCGGCGAGCACCCTCGACATCACAGGGACGCTCTCTCGCTGCCGATTCAGCTCGTTCGGCAACCGATTCCCTCAAAGCCGAGCAAAGAGGCGGGGGGGGGGAAAACCAGGGAAGTGGGATGCCAGCCGTCGGGAATACTCACCTCTGAATGCGAATGCTTTGATAGGAGAGGCCCTGCGTGTCGATCATGATGTCGGCTTCGTCCAGCACAAACATGTTGATCTTCTTCACGTCTATGACTCTCCACTTGAAACACCAGTCCAGCATCGTCCCCGGCGTCCCGATGACGATCTGCTCCTCCACGGCGGCGCGCTGCAGAACTGCAAGGGAGGGAAATGGCACCCGACTACGTCCAAACACGACGCGTTTCTGCTGCTCGAGTGCCTTTTTCCCTTGGTTATCTCAGATTCTTTGAGGGGGTCAACACAAAGTGGAGCTTGAGATTAAAATTGCAAGCAGGGCTGATGCTTCCCTACAGCCTCGGGGAGGTGGAAACCAGCCCCACGTGGGAAGGAGGGAGTCTGGAAGCGGCCAGCGGTCGTGAAAAAGACTCCTTAGCAGGAGAGGGGGAATACAGACGCTATTTTATGAACCTTCCCGGAGATCTGTGCGGCTCCCAGTAGCTCAAGGCTTTACGAGAGGATCCCTATACTCACTTAACGCTCCCGTCGCAGTGCCGGTAGCTCTGCTCGGCAGGACCAGACTCACCTCGGTTTCCCCGGACAGCGTACGTCACCTTGATGTCAGCGCAAAACTGCCCGATGGTCTCGATCACCCGCCCGATCTGCAGGGCCAGCTCGTAGGTGGGAGCCAAGCAGAGGCACTTGGGGGGAGAGAAGAGAGCTGTCAGGTGAGAAACGCCTCGTTTAAAAGCCGAGGGCGCTCAGGGGATGGGATACACCGGGCAGACGACGAGGTATTTCGAAGGGATGGAAAGAAGAGCGCAGGAAAATCCCACACCGCTAAAGTCCCCCAAAAGCGCAGGGGGATCGGGTAGTCGGTCACGCTGGGAGGTTAGGGAGCGGGGAACGCAGCACAGCTTGAGGCACGTAAGCAGAAAGAAGTCGCTGTAGCTATTTTTGAGGGGGAAATTTGTCTCCTGAAGCACGGGGCAGTTCGTTTCTGCACCCAGCTTTAAAGCAACTGGCTGAATCACCCCGTGCGCTTGAGACGAGAGGCTTTAAATCGCAGCGACCAGCTCGCAGAGCTGACTCTGCGCGCAGAGAGGTGACTGGGGCTCGCGGGGGCGTTTAAGCCAGCAGAAAACCAGCGGTCTCTGCAGCTGCTTTTCAAAATTTCAGTTCCAGGATATCTAAAGCCTGGCTTAATCTGCTGCTAGCAAGTAAAAGTACCTCCCTTTAGCAGGCATCACACTTTCTGTCCTACCTGCTGCCGCGACGGTACCTGGGGGTTTATCGTCCCCCCTCCAGCACATAAAATCGTACAGAGACGGGGACAAAAACCAGAGCTCTGCCCCCAGGCCGTGTCTCGAGGGCTTGGGCGAACCCCTCCTGCATCAGCTTTCCCTTTCCTACGTTACCTGCGGGTATTTCTCAGCGGCATTAACTCTGCTCAACATCGCCAAGACAAAAGCTGCCGTTTTCCCTGTCCCTGACTGGCTCTGGGCAATCAGATTTTGGGGCCTGCAAGGCAAAGGCTGCTTAGCGGCACGCCGGGGACGCCTCGAGCAAGCCGGGGCTCAGCCGCGTGGCGTTACTACTCACGGATACGCCAGCATGATCGGCAGAGCCGTCTCCTGGATTTTGGACGGTCTGTTGAAGCCCGTGATGTAAATTCCCTGCAAGAGCTCCTTCTTCCTGTAAAAAAAAAAAAAAAAAAAGGCGTTAAAAAGGGCCCGTTTGATGAACGACGGCGGCTCTCGTGCTTTGCCGGGCCGGGGGCCGCTGGCGACTCACAGGGGCAGCTCTTCGAAGGTTTTGACGGAGAAGAGCGGGGAGCTGGGGTCCTGCTGCAGGATCTCCACGTGGTGGCTGGACTCCACGAGGGACGTGCGGATCAGCTTGTTCAGCAGGGAGGTTTCCGCCGAGTCCGCTGGGAAAGGCGGAAACTCGTTAAAAAAAAATGACTTTTTATGAGAAGTCTCTCCCCCTTCCCACAAATACAGGGGTCTCCAGCCACCTCCACCCTTGGGGACCCCGGACACCGCTAAGACCCCTACGTAATTAGCCAGTAACGAGCGTGGCAAGCCGCAGAACCCCCTCAGCACCCAACTGCCCCGCTCCCTGCCTCAGTTTCCCCCGCCTGCTTCAAGGGAAGGCCCCGGGGGCCGCGCACCGAGGCGCAGGGACCCACCTCTGTCGTCTTCGTCCTCCTCCTTCTCCTCCTCATCGCCGCGGCCTGCTGAGGGCGGAGAAACGGAGGGGGTGGGGGGTGCCTGAGGCCGAGGCCCAGGCCGGGGGCCCTCCCTGAGGCGGGGGCCGAGGCCTCCCCTTACCCCGGCGGCGCACAGAGGGGTCCCGGCGGCGCACAGAGGGGCACAGCCCGGGGAGCTGCGGGGGGAGAGGCGGCCGTTACGGGTGGGGGACGCGGGGAAGGGGCTGAAGCCCCGGGGAAGGAGGAGAAGGCCCGGCCCGGCCCGGTCCCCACCCGCCCCGGCCAGCCGCCGCTGTCCCCCGCCTCGGCCATGGCGCCTGGCTCATGAATATTCATGAGGGTGGCGCCCCCCAGCGGGCGGGCGGACCGCGGCTCCCGGATATGGGAGCACCGGGGGGGGCGGGTGCTTCCGGGGCACCGGTACCGGCACCGCATCGGCTCCGGCCCCGACCCCGGCAGCGACCCGCAGGTAGGGCCGGCCCGGCCCGCTGCCCGCTGCCCGAGCCCTGGGCTGCGGGGCCAGCGGGGGACCCGGCGGGCTGGAGGAGCAGGGACCCCCTCAGGTGGTGGCGCTGGCCCCCGGGGGGTTTCGGGGGGTCCCTGGGGTGCTGGACACCCCCCCATAGGGTGGCGGGGGTCCCTGGGGTGCTGGGGACAGGGACCCCGTGGGGCGGGGAGGGTCCCCTGCTGCGGACAGGGACGCTATAGGGTGCCAGCACTGGTCCCCATAGGGGTTTGGGGGGGGGGGGGCGGTCCCGGCGGGCTGGAGGAGCAGGGACCCCCTAGGGTGGTGGCACTGTCCCCTGTGGGGTTTTGGGGGGTTCCTGGGGGGCAGAGACACCCTTATCGGGGGGGTTCAATGGGTGCTGGAGAGCCAGGGTCCCCCCGCCATGCTGGGGTGCCAGAACCCCCCCAAAGTGGGGTGACAGCAGGGTCCCCAAGCTGGCGGAAAGCGTGTGTGTGTGTGTCCCAGCCCCCTTGTCCCCCCCCCCCGGCATCACCCCTCTGCTCCCCTCCGGAGGGGATTTGGGGGGAGCCCAAACCATCACCTGGTTTCGGGGACCTTTTCAGCCCCCTTCAGAGCCTCCCCAGCCGCTCGCCCCGCCGCGGCTTCAAGGCATTTTCCGGCGCGAGGGCTGCGAAATTGTCAGTGCATCCCAACACCTGGGAAAAAATTAATAATAATAACAATAATATCATCTTCACATCATCCTAAAGCTCATTTATTTTTAAAAAATGAGGTAAAATAAGGCAAGGGGAACCGAGAGTTTGGTGGTGTAAGGATAAATCTAGAATAACGGACGTCGACCAAGGGGTTTAGGAGGCGTTTCTAATTAACCCACAGAACTAAAATCTTTCCACACGCTTTATTAAAGAAAGATATTGCCGAGACGCCGTAAATAAAACCGTCTTAACAGCTCGCGTGACAATCCGGGGGCAATTACGTGCCAAAAAAACCCCAAAAAAACCAAAACAGCCAGGCTCGTTACATTCTTATTTCTCCCGATATTGGGAAAAGTCTCACAGGCTGCGTGGCTTTTCGGTGCCTGCTCCCCGCACATTCCCATCGGAACTCGGAAGGAAGCTTGGCACGATGCCGTCAGGAAGGAGGGATGTTCCACCCAGCCCATTTAACGACGCGAGGCGCTGGGTACAGTTTTCATACCAGAATTTAACCTGCTTGAAATTAAAAAAAAAAAAAAAAAAAAGAAAGAAAGAAAAAGGGGGATTTTCACAAATTATTGAGGATTTGGAGGAGGAAAAGAGCGGCGTGTGCGCGGTGAAAAGATCGTCGGTGTGGAGGGGGCTTTGGGAAATCAGGAGGAGGTGTTTTTTCGGGGGATGAGGCCCTTGGCCAGGTCCCAGCGCACCTCCCAGCGCAGGGCAGCTCTCTTTTTTTCGGTCGGCACGGCGTAAGTGTTTGGGACGTAGAGGTGCTGCGGCTTGCTGGGGAGCTCGGGCTTGCAGAGCATCTGCTCCCGGATGCCCCAGCGCAGTTCTTGCCGCTGATCCTCCCCCGGGATCGGGAATTTTTCCCATTCTCGTTTATATTCAAAATATTTGGCCACTCGGTCGGTTTTCCCCCGGTTACGTCCCAGCGGCTCAAACCGCGGAGGAATGAAGGACTTGGGTTGTCCCGCCGCAGCGGTGTAGTGAGAAGCGGGAGAGCTCCGGCTCCCGAAATCCCCGAGGAGAAAGGGGGGACTGTCCCCACGGGGCCACCGGTAAGGGGATTCATCGAGAGAGCTGCTGCTTGTCTCGATTTCCCCCTCGGAGATGCTGTCTTCCGGACTGGTCCTTAGCTCAAGCATTTTCTGCCTCAGGCTCCAAACCTCAGCGTCGCTCTCCGGCTCGCTGGTCACCGACTCGTCGGAGACCTCTACTCCTCCGTCGGGTCTGCGCCTCAGCACCTTCCTTTTCATTACCAACCTCCTGGTTCCCCTCCGATCCTCGGAAAATGTAGGAAGGGCTGGCTGCACCCCCAAAAGGAGGGAGGCCTCGGCGTAGGGATCGTCACGGGGACGTGCCCGCTCCTCGCTGCCTCCTTGCTGGGCGTACAGCCGGCTCAGGGCCAGCTCCTCATCGTCCGGAGTGGCCCATCTATACCTGTCCGGTCCCGTCACCTCCTCCATGATTTCCGCCAAACCGGGTGGATCCTGCAAAATAATCCACAGTTAATTTCTTGCAGCGCGTTCGAGCTGGCTAAAGACATAAAGGGGGCTCTGACTCTCAATTTCTCGGGTTCACGGGTGTTGATTTAGGTCGCAGTTAATCAGACGGAGGTCTCGGAGCACTGGCTGCGCTGCTAAACCTCCTGCCGCCAGCAGAAGGCTCTTTCCCTACAGCAAATGGAAACGTAGCGCAGTTATAAAGCCCCGAAGCCCACTCTGATGCAACCGCTAAATTCCCGCTTGAAAACTAGGTGGAAGTTAATCACGTTCTATATAAAGCGCTAACGGGATGATGGACAAACCCGGGGCGGATTCAGTTTGCTTTGTAAGCACCAGGCAGAGGTGTGAATGATTTTCCCCTTGTACTTGTTCTTTTAAAAGCATGTTGTCTAGTCGGGATTTAATCGAGGGACATCCAAGAGGGTCTTTGACTTCCACAGAGCTCAGCACGGTGTGTTTAGATGTTGGCTATCGTAGCCCAAAGGCTGTTTGAGTCTGGTTACAGTAAACCTGCAGCAAAAAGGGACGCGGACGCCGTTTCCACTTGCTACACGGGTTTAGGATCTCTTTATGCCGCGAAGCGGGATGGGAAAAATGCAAGTTTTAACCGTGCCATTACGAAACGTTGGAGCAGATGGTGCGGCGAGATGAATGGCAGCCGTTAGTGGGCTGCCTGAAGCGTCGATGCTGGCTGAGCGCGGTGCGAAAATGGAAAGGGCTCCGTGACGGCTCCGTGCAGATAGCAAAAGGCTAGCCGGGAACGGGCTGCCGCCGCGCCTGGGCTGACGGAGCAGATCCGACTGTGCGGCGGCGGTGGCTGGGGGAAAGGGAGTGATTAAAAAGTGCAAAAAAAAAAAAAGACTTGAGTAAGATGAAGCTGTCCGAGCTAAGCCCCCTTGGCCCTTCCCATGCTCTGCTAGGAACACTGAGGGGTTAAAAAATAAAGAATTATTCCATGGGTAACAATTATTTTACAGAGCAAGCATCTAGGTGTAATAAAAACCACATAAAAACGCAACCGCCTCGATTTTCTTCTTTCTCTGCAGACCCCAAGGAGCTACCAGCAACTAATTAAGGCTCCGAGACGGCAGCTATGGCCAAGGAGAGCACGGTTATCGATCAAGACCAACTCCTGAGGAGGGTGCAGGAGCTGGAAGAGGAGGTGAAGCGGCTGCAGGAGAAGCTCCAAGAGGACAAGGAGGGCAGTGGGAGAAGAGAGGCTCCTTCAGCCCCCGGGAAAGGCAAGAAACGCCAGCAACGGCCGTTCGATTTTGGCGCCTACGGCCGCAGACACGTGGCGCTGAAGATCGCCTACCTGGGCTGGGGCTACCAGGGTTTTGCCAGCCAGGAGAACACCAGCAACACCATCGAAGAGAAACTGTTTGAAGCCTTGAAGAAGACGCGGCTGGTAGACGACAGACAGACCTCCAACTACCACCGCTGCGGGCGGACGGACAAAGGAGTCAGTGCCTTCGGACAGGTCAGGACCCCCTCCCGGGCTTTCCCGGATTTCTGGGCTCCTGTGTGGGACGGAGATCTGGTGGGATTACTGTCCCACAGTGATGAGCCAAGACGGCACAGGGTGGATTTGTTTTTTCAAAAGCCATCAGCTTTTAAATCTGAAAGCGAGCCTGGCGATGCCTTCCTGCATGCAGAATGATGATTTTAGAACCTCAAAGTGTTTATTAGTGCTGGGTTTTTTCCATATTAGCGCTAGTTTTTGTTCCAGGGGCCTGTTTTGAGGCGATGAAATGCGTTTGAGGCTGCAGCTTCCCCAATAGCTCAGCGCTGCCAAAAAAAGGGAGATGCCCCTTCCTGCACAGGCACACTTGTTGCTTTTCCTGCGCCGACTGCAGCGCTTGGCAGAGCCCTCTCGGCTGATTTAACTCGCTAACACCACAAAAAAAAAAAAAAAAAGTAAATCCAAGAATTGGATAGCTTCCTGCACAGTCAGGCAGCTGAATTCCTGCGCAGAAGGGTCTGAGGGGAACCGCAGCTAGCGGAAGGGAGCGTGGGAGTGGGAGCTGGAGGGAGGTGAGCCAGCCGGCCCGCTCGGTGGGCACGGAGCCATCAGGCTGGCTGAGCCGTCGGGGAAAGCACAGCCCTTGCTGTGCCACGATGGCTTCGCTGTCAGGCCAGTCTCTCCTTCCCTCCCGGCTCTGGAAGCGGAGCTGGCTTAGCTCTTGCCTTGCCGGGGTGGTTTTGGCTTGGGTGAGCAGTCTGCTCTCCTTCACAAGATGAGCCGCACGAAATAAGGGCACGGGCTGCCTTTTCTTGTGCTGTTTAAAGTGCGCAGGCACCTGCAGCGTTAATTAACTTGTTCTCACATCAGGTTTCCCAGATAGCGAGGCTGTTACTGGGTTCGAGTCATCACCTCCAGAAAAAAAAAAAAAAAACCAACCCAAAAAGCACATTATATCCTAAAAACAGTGACTAAAGTTGAAGCCATTTTGAGACCGCGCTCTGTAGGCAGTCTGCAACTTTCTCTGTTTTATTAAAGGAATCCGTAGCATCTGCTAGGAACCTTAGCAGAGGCACTTGCAGCTTTACCCGCAGGAAGGAGTGGTGAGATCGCTTGATTTAAGGCACCTTCATCTGTAGGAGATCCTGAATTTATTTCACAGCAGTGTAGGAAGACTTGGCTTGACACGCCGAATACGCCCATCTGCGATCTAATCCTGGCTTTCCTCATTTTGCAGGTGATTTCCCTAGATCTCCGCTCGAACCTGTCGGAGGGGAAGAAGCTAAATGGCCATGAGGGTGACTCGGAAGGCAGAAGCGAGGAGGAGCTCCGCTACACCCATATTCTGAACAGGGTGCTCCCGCCTGACATCCGGGTGCTGGCCTGGGCCCCCGTGGAGCCCGATTTCAGCGCCCGGTTCAGCTGCCTCAAGAGGACCTACCGCTACTTCTTCCCCTGCGCCGACCTGGACGTGGCCCTCATGCATGCCGCAGCCCAGAGGTACGTGGGGACCCACGATTTCCGTAACCTGTGTAAAATGGACGTCGCCAACGGGGTGATCAACTTCCAGAGAACGATCCTCAGCGCTGGAGTGACGTGGGTGGGGAGAGGAGGAGAAACCGGGCTGCAGGATCCCTTCCGTCTGTGCCAGTTTGAAGTGACGGGACAGGCGTTCCTGTATCACCAAGTCCGCTGCATGATGGCGATCCTCTTCCTCATCGGCCAGAGGATGGAGAGCCCCGAGATCATCGACGAGCTGCTGGATGTGGAGAAGAACCCCCGAAAACCGCAGTACAGGTATGGAGAGCTCAGGAAAACCTCCTGGGCCGCTTCTCAAAGCGATGGCTGCGTGCGAAGTGCTGCTGGCAAGCCACTTCTCTGCCAGCCTGCAAAGCAGTCTCCCACAATATGGAAGCAAGCTGCCAGCGGCCTCTCTGGGAGGTATTCGTAAGGATCGCATTTTTCTTGCTCTCGGACAAGCTTTTGGTGGCTTTAGTCCTTGGTATTTGGTTAAACCTAATTCAGTTTTTATCAGAAAAAGGAGTTCTGTAAAGACAGGGCTGTTTTTGGCAGAAAGGACAGGCCGACGCGCTGTCGCGCGAGCCTTTTTCGTCACAGCGTCTC
Organism: Mycteria americana; assembly: GCF_035582795.1. Classification (NCBI taxonomy): domain Eukaryota; kingdom Metazoa; phylum Chordata; class Aves; order Ciconiiformes; family Ciconiidae; genus Mycteria; species Mycteria americana. The sequence goes on from NC_134383.1 coordinate 8,273,678, forward strand.
TCCAGACATCGACAGGTAACGCCTTCTCTCCTTTTCCCTAGCATGGCAGTCGAGTTTCCCCTCGTCCTGTACGACTGCGAGTTCGAAAACCTTCGGTGGCTCTACGACCGAGAAGTGCAGGAGTTCAACGTTACCCACCTACAGCAGCTCTGGGCCAACCACGCAGTCAAAACTCAAGTGCTACGTAACATGTTACAAGGGTTAGATGCTGCTCCCGTGGCTACTGGAAAAAGTAAGGGATAGTTTTGCAGCAATACCTTGGGATGGGGGTAACTGGTTTAAAAAAACCAAACAAACAAAAGAATGAAGGAAAGGGGTAATTAAATAGATTGTTCAAACCACTGGTATTTTTTTTAATATCACAGGCCCAGGGAACAGCACGACCGTCCTCTGGGGAGATATGAAGCCTCCGCTCCGCAGCCAGGTCAGCGGCTTTGTGGAAGGCGTCAAAGCCCGCACCTACAAGCCTTTACTGGCCCGCCCCAAGTGCGAGGGGCTGGAGGCCCGCATCCGCCACTTTGTGCGGAGGGGCCGCATCGAAACCCCCCGGGGCCTGGGGGTGGGGGAGGATGGAGACGAGCAGCCCCCCGAAACCAAGAGGAGCCACCATGGCGATACCCTGGGGAGCAGCAGCACCACGGAGCAGCCTCCCAAGCGGGTCTGCGTAAACATCGAGTGACGGTGACGGATCGCCTCAGCAGGAGAAGGGCAGCTTGCTGCTTGGCTTTTTTTTTTTTTAATTGAAAAAAAAATGCAGTTTTCTAGTGCTATTTTTATAAGTTTTGAGAAATCTTGCAGAGTGCTGCTGTGTCCTGGTCTGGATGGGAACGGGGGGGTGCCTCAGCCCCCTCAGAGCCGCTCACCTCACTGTGGGGCGGCCCTGGGGCTTGGGGTGGGGGTCTGCTGAGGCTGTACTGGGCTGAGGCAGCTAGGGCCCACCCACCTCTCGGCCTCCCCACAAGGCCCACCCCCCCCAGTACCTGACACGGTTCTGACATGTTTTCCCCCCCGGTACCTGCCAGGGCCCGGCTGCTCCCGTCCTCCCACCGCGACCGTTACCGGCCGCAACCGTCGCCGGCGTTTAAACAGCCGGGTGGGGGCGGGGCCCTCCCCCGAGGCCCGCCCTTGGTGCCGCCGCTATTGGGAGGCGTGGGTGTCGCTCGGCTGGCCGCCCCCTTCCGATTGGGCGGGCGGGTTGAGGCACCACCTCCACGCCGCCACCATTGGTTGGAAGGGGAAAGAGGGGAAGGAGGAAGGAAGATGGCGGCGGCGAGCGGCGGGCTGCGGCGGTGGTGGCGGCCCGCCGCGGGCCTGGGCCGGGCGGTGCGCACCGTCTGCGGCAGCGGGCGGGCGGCGGCGGAGGCGCTGCGGGCCGAGAAGCTGGCGGAGCGGCTTCGGGCGCGGAGGAGCGAGGAGGAGAAGCGGGAGGTGAGCGGTGAGCGATGCCGCGGCCCGGCCGGGCCCTGAGGGACGGGACTACAGCTCCCGGCGTGCACCGCGCCCCCCGTTCCCGGCGTGCACCGCGCCGCTGGGGCGCACACACATGGAGCGCAGCGGAACGGGACCGGGCGACCGGTCCCTCGCCCTGCCCGGTCGGGGCGTTCCCCCGGCCCGGCTGCGGGTGCGATGGGCTGGCCTTACCGTTGTGCCCGCGGGTTTTCCCTCCCCGCCTCGCCCGGGCAGCGGGGGAGGATCTGGAGCGGGATTTGTGGCGAAGGGAGATCCCACCGAGCTGGGTGATGGGGTGGGGTTGCGGGGACAGCGTCCGGCCTTCGTCTCCGTAGTGACTGCGCGCATTACAGTCCTCAGAAACACCGCTGTGAAGCCAGGAGCGGATGGAAGGCGAGCGAGTCGCTGAAGGTCACGCAGGAGCTTTGCGCGACGGCCAAGAGCCGCTCGTCCTCCACCGATGGCGTTTTGTTCTCCCCTCAGATCCCCAAAGACCCCGTGCAGCGACGGGTCCGGGAACTTGCCATGCTGAGCAAGCAGCTGCAGCAGGTTCACCCCAACGTCCTGGCCAAAGTGCTCAAGCAGAAAACCGTGTACCAGAACGAGGAGATTGTGGTGATCAACAAACCCTACGGCCTTCCCGTGCACGGTGAGGAAAAGCCGGCTGTGCCGCATCCATGCCGATACCATAGAGGGGGAAATGGAAATGGCTCCGTGGTGCTGACGGGGGATCCTCTGTCTCCGTCCTCCCCGTGCCGAGCTTTTCCTTCCCAGGGCGGGGTGCAGGGAGTTTGTCACCTTTAGATCACAGCCTTCACCTCGCGTTTTGGGGTAATTTAAGGTACACGGGGAGGAGAACGTCTCCCCTGATTGCCTTGCCTTGTGGGTTACGCAGGTGGCCCCGGGATCAAGAATTGTATTGCTGACGTGCTGCCGATTTTGGCCAAGATGTTGGAGAACATGAAAGCCGAACCCCTCCACCTCTGCCACCGGCTGGATAAGGAGACCACGGGCGTGATGGTGCTGGCGCGGAGCAAGGAGGTGGCGGAGAGGATCCGGCTTCTCTTCAAAACTCGCCAGGTGGAGAAGACCTACTGGTAGGAACGGTTTGGGCGGAGATGCGGCTTTGAGGGTCCCCATAGGGTTTGAAGAAGGGGTGAAGGGACAGTCACCAGGGCGTGGGGACGTGGGGCTTTGCGGAAGCGGTGGATGTTTGCTTATCTTCCCTCGAGCATCTTTTTACGGGGCTGGGTCATGGAGAGAGGAGATGAGGGGAGGGTTCCCTTCCTGCTGGAGCGACACCCTGCAGACCTCTCGTTTCCCTCCCCAGGGCAATTAGCTTGGGGGACCCAGACCCCACCGAGGGCATTGTAGAGATTCCCATCGTGGAGAAGGAGGTGCGGAGCCACCAGTCGCACTACAAGGTGAGCCGCACGTCCTCTCGGCCGCTGTTCTGGCCTCGCGCTCCCCCTCCCCGGCACCCCTCTCCTGCCTTCCTGCGGCCTCACCCTCTCGCCACCGTTCAGATGACGCTGGCCCCCAACTATCGCCTGTCTCCGGAGGACGGGAAGGTGGTGAAAATCCGCAAGAACCGCAACGCCGAAAGCGCCGTGACGCGGTACCGCCTTCTGGCTCGTTCTTCCGCCTGCTCTCTGCTGGAGCTCCAGCCCATCACGGGTGAGGCCTGGCCGCGTGTCCCCGGGGTTGTGTCAGCTGCTGGATCCGCTTTCTGTGCGGCTCTGCAGCCAAGAGCAGCGCTGGAAGTGGGAACTCATTCTTAGACATGACTGAAATCCTTTTTGGGCCAAGGCTCTGGGAATAAGCCACCCTGTGGTGATGGTTTGCTGCCAGACTGCTCTCCGGCTGCTGGTGATTTTGGCACGGGATTATCCGGCACCGAGGGTGGCAGGTGGGAGTCGAGGCCTGGCATGGCTGGTTGTCACGTTTCTCCTCTTCCCCTTCCCTTCCCTCCTCAGGGGTGAAGCACCAGATCCGGGTTCACCTGGCCTATGGGTTGGGGTGCCCCATCCTGGGGGATCACAAATACTCGCACTGGAGCAAGCTGGCACCCCAGGTAAGGCAGGTCCTGTGTCGGGGGGGCTACCAGAGCCGGATCCAGGGCCGGGCAGCGCCTTTGCGCCCCCAGCTCCCCCTGGGCCGGGGTTTTCAAGTCCCAGCTGAAGAGATGGGTTTTTGGAAGGGATGTTTTCTGTGTTCACCGTAGAAGCTTCCTGAAATCACCTTGAAGAAGCTGAAGCTGGTGCAGAGCAAGGCTCGCCACCTCCCCCTCCACCTCCACGCCCACCGGCTCTCCCTGCCCCTGGGCGAGCGGATAGACCTCGTCTGCAAGCCGCCCCTCTTCTTCCAAAAGACTCTGAAGAAGCTGGAGCTGGACATCGCTAATGACTAACAAGGCAGGACGGGAGCGGTACTGTCTATCTCCGCATCTCCAGCACATGGTAGCGCTGGGTCCGGCCGCTCTGCAGCGGTGTCCGCCTTGAAGCCAGCAGTGTGATGAAGTCTACGGTCTCTGCCGCTTGCCAGAGACCTCCTGTGTTGGTACCAGCGTTGCTGGCTTCAAACCAGGTACCTGCGTGTGCTTCTTGCCCTGATTTGGTGCAGAAAAGCGGCTGGGCAAGCTGAAGAGCCTCTTGTTCGGACAAACGAGGCTGGGTAGAAACTGGGCTTTGTGCCATCCCTGTTTTGAACTCGTCTCTGAGCAATAAAAGATGCAGTTCCCGCAGAGGTGAAGGGTTGCGTGTCTCTCTGTGCTCGGGCCAGGCGGATCTTGGTCCCCGGGCAGGTTTAATCACGCCTGGGTGCAGTCCCTCCTGGTTTGAGGGCCATCGCTCGTCCCTCCAGAGCTGTTTAGCCGTCTCTCCCTTGTATCCTGGCGCTCCGTGTTCAAATGTGGAGACTCCCTTCGTTCGAAAAATCCATCGAAAGTGCAATTTGGCAGCGGCTGTGGGGTTTTTGTGCTGTGCCGAGAGACTGCGTGGGGAGTTCCTCTGCTTGGCTTGGCCAAGCAGCTCCGGGACTCCCTCCGCTCTGCGCTGCCAGAGGTGTCGGCGCGGGTTTTTGGGGAGCGACTACACTGCCGGGAGAATCTTTTCTATCCCATCGCCCCTTCTGATTTCCCTGTCGCTTATATTTCTAGGCCCTGTTATCGCGATCCCTCTCCCTCGGGAGCTTGCCTTGGAGCCAGGTTCCTTCCCCCGTGCCCCAGGAGGGAGGCGAGTGGAGAGATTGAAAAGCTGGGGAACCGCAGCTGACTTTCTGCCTCAAAATTGCAGCCACCAGTGTTTGGTGTGTCTTGGCCTGTCCCCAGAAGCTTGGGGCTGGGCAGCAGGACTTTGTCCAGCCCCTCCAGCTGGTTTGGGTGCAGGAAAGGGCTCTTTGTACCCCACGGGGCCACCGTGTCCCTGGCTGGGGCTTTTTGGTAGGGTAATGCCCTGTCCCCTGCCTCCCCGCTCCTCACACGGGGCGAAAATAGCTGGGGGAGCCCCACGCCCCTCGAAAGCGCCGCCAGAAATACATCTGCTTATGAGAGAGGGACGTAAAACCACGAGGAGCCGGGGAGCGGCTGCGGCTGGGGAGGAACGCTGCCTTCCCAGCCCGGTGCTGCGGCTGCTATTTTTTTTTTTCTATTTCGGGGCGTGCTATTTGCGAAAAGGCTTCCTCCTGTAATTACCCGTCAATTTAACGCACCGTCTAAGCTGTCATTTACAGCCGTTGGGTACGGAGCGTTTGGCAAGCGATGCCTTCAGCCCTACAAAATCGCTCCTTGAGCCGGTCACGCCTCAGACGACACCAGAGCCCCCGAGCAGCAGCAGCGGTCGCCGTCATCTTCTCTTCCTCGATAGAAAAATGTCCCTCTCGCACACGGCCGCTGAGTACATGCTCTCCGACGCTCTCCTCCCGGATCCCGGTGGTTCCCGAGCCAAGGGCCTGCGGCTGGAGCTGCCGAGCGATCGCCTGCTGAAGTTTGTCACCGTGGGGCTGCCCCTCTTCCTCGTCTCGCTGGCTTTTGCCCGGGAGTTCTCCACCGGTGAGTCGCGGCTTTTGCCACAGGGATCTTCGGGTCGCGGGCAATCGCTGGCGGCGGTTCGGCTGTCGCTGCAAAACCCTCGTGTTCACACCGGCGTGGTCGTGGTCCGAGGCGGGGCAGCCTGGAAATCCTGTTTTAGGAACTGTTCTTTCTCGGGGATACTTACTGATTGTTTTTAATGGATTATTGGTTGCTGGGAAAGCCCGGGAACAGCCGTGCTAAACGCCAGGACTGGTGGTGAATCATTGCCCCGCCTCAGCTGCTTGCCCCCAGCACCTTTGGGTGCCACAGGGTCGTTTCCGAGGAGGAGGGTGCCGGCAGGGCAGTTTAGGGGATACTTCTCACCGGGGTTTGCGAGGGCAGCACAGAGGGTTGCATTGATGGTGCATCGCGACCTCAGGCTAAATCTGGCCTCGGCCGACGTCCCGCTGCTGCCCCTGGGGATTTGGTTTGACTCCGGTTGGTTTCTGGGCAGTCTCTTAATTCCTCCCACTGCGTACCCACGGCCGTGCTCAAAGGGTTTGTGTTCGGGAAGCGCTGGAAAAGTCCTTGCTGGAAAACGCAGCGGTGGGGAAGGATGGCTACAAAATTACTGTGAAAAAGGCTTTTTTAATTTAAAGCGATGCCTTAGATGTAATCACCCTCCTGTAACGCATCGGCACCTGGCTGCGGAGCGCTCGCCCGGGCTCGCCGGACCTCTGTAGCTGAGGTTCAACACTTCTCCTCACCCTAGGCTCGCAGATCAGCTGCTTCTCTCCCACCAACTTCACGGGGAAGCAGTCCGCCTATGTCGACACGGCTTGCTGGGACTCCCTCCTCCACCACGGCTTTGACGCCGAGGGACAGGCCGTCACCAAGTCCCTCTGGGCTCTCAAGGTATGGGTCAAGCTCGCGTCTGGGTGCCCTCAGGTCCCACCTGGGTGCGCAGCGGAGGTAAGGCAGCTCTGCACCGCTCAACGCCCGCTTGTCTCCTTTGCCCAGGTCTTCCCCTACTCGCTGCTGGTGGTGGCGGTGCTCATGTACATGCCTTACCTGCTGTGGCGTTACGCGGCAGCCCCCGCCCTCCATTCCGACCTCCTCTTCATCATCGACGAGCTGGACAAATCCTACAACCGCTCCGTGCGCCTGGTGCAGCACATGAGGAAGGTCCAGCAGGCCAGCGCCGAGCCGGAGCGATTCTGGGAGGAATACGAGAGGTGAGGCCGCTGGGCAAGCCTCGACTGGTCACCGTGTCCCTCCAAAGTCCCTCCACGTGGCATTGTGGCTGTGGCCGCGTTCAGGACGGACTTCGGTGAAGCGACTCGGTTTGGGGGGTGGCTCTAAGTCTCCGGTGTGTCCCTTCTGCCCCCAGGGCCCGCCGGGAGAGGTATTTTGAGTTCCCGTTGCTGGAGCGCTACCTCACCTGCAAGCAGCACGCCCACTCCCTGGTGTTCATCTACATCCTGAGGAACCTGCTGCTGCTCTTGTTCTTGGCTGCCACCTGCCTCTACCTGGTCTTCCTCCACCTCAACATCTTCTTCCAGGATGAGTTCAGCTGCTCCATCAAAACGGGGCTGCTCCAGGCGGAGCCCCATATTCCCCCCCTCATCCCCTGCAAGCTCGTCTTCTTCTCCATCTTCCAGCTCATCAGCCTCTCGATCGGCGGCGTCTATGTCCTCCTCATACCCGTCGTCGTCTACAACGCCCTGCAGCTCTGCCAGTGGGACAAGGGGCTGCTCTCCGTCTACGAGATGCTGCCCGCCTTCGATCTCCTCAGCCGCAAGATGCTCACCTGCCCCGTCAACGACCTCAACGTCATCCTCCTCTTCCTCCGGGCCAACATCTCCGAGCTGACCTCCTTCGGCCGCCTCAACGCCGTCAGCGCCTTGAGGGAAGCCACCGCCAACAAGCAGGACATCGATACCGTCGTTGACTTCATGACGCTGCTGGCCGGGCTGGAGACCACCAAGCCCAAACACCACCACGCCTGTGCCCCCGAGGCCGACGGCAGCGCGCCCCTCTCCAATGGCGGGGCTCTAGGTAGGCTTTTTCGGTAAAGAAGACTTCTTCGCTCTCCTTTTGCCTCCCGCACCGCCAGATCCCACCCTGGGGGTGAGGCTGGATCCGTCCACCGTGGCCCTAAACCCTTTGCCAAGGCCTTAAGGTTTTTGGGGGGCTGCCGGGGGTCACCGGGAGGGCCGACGGCTCCCTTTACAGCCGGGGATGGGTTCTGGCAGCCAGGATGCGATGCTATGGCGAGCCCACGCGTGGGCAGGAGTTGCTATAGGAACAGAAAGCAGAGAACTTGCCGCTTAAATCCAAGCTCTGGGCAAACCGGGGGGCCTCCCCATTTTCGGCAGAGAGAGCAGCCCAGCCTGCTGGGAGTGGGGTTGGGAGCTTTAAATCCCGGGGAGGGGCTGATGCCAAAGATGCCGTGCCTGCCCCCTTCTCCTGTTAGCACGGCACTGGTGGGCACAGAGGGGCTGCGTGGGGAGATGGAGACGGGTCTCTGAGGTAGAGCCGCATCCCCCGGGGCTTGCACGCACCCTCCCCAGGCACCGCTGCTCCCTATCCCGTGCCCTTGGGGTTTTGGGGAGCCGGGGGTGCCTCCTTTGCGGTCTCACGGGGATCCCCGACCTGGCAGGGCGGGAGCCAGGACTCCTGGGCTCCTTTCCTGGCCCTGAATACACCGTCCGAGGGCTGTGGTTTTAAAAAAACCACCCAGATCGAGCTGTATTTAGCATCCTTGTTGGCATGGCAACCGCGGGGCTAGCACAACTGGCTCTCGGGCTAGTCGCACGCTGGTAGAGAAAGCCCGAGATCCCGGTTTGTGATCGCCCAGTTAATTAACTTCCTCCTCTTCCCACTCCCTTGCCCAGAAACGAAGCCTGGAGTGGAAGCGATGGGGAAAGCCTCCCGGGATTCGCTGGGCTCTGCCTGACCCCAAGAGCAGGCAGCGGGCAGGGTGGCTGCTGCCAGCACCCGCCCGCTTGATCTGCTGGGATCCAGTTCGATCCAATTCCTCGTCGCCAGCGTTGCTCGAGCGCATTAAACTCTGGTTTTGATACAGCCTGGTGGGGTGACATCTGTAACGCGACAGCCGGGCTGAGGTCACCTGCATTCGGGGTTTCCCTCCTTATGTACGGTTGTTTTTTCCAGCAAAAAAGGGTTAAACCCTTTTTTTTGTGCAGAGACTCGGATGTCTTATTCCGAGCGCCAGCTGCTGCGTCGCGCCTCTGCCACACAAATTTCCCTGCTGTTAGGGCCGGAGGGAGAGAATGGAGGACTAAGGGATGCTCCTCTGAAGGAAAAAAAGGGTCTGAGAAGAAAATGAGCCATTTTATTAACTTTATTCACACCGGGAGGTGGAGGGCACTCACTACGGCTACAAAGCAACGTGCCCTGTGCAGCTCCGTGTCCCAGCCCCGGTCTTAGCGTTTGGTTGTGGATTTTTTTGGGCAGAGCTCCGCTCTCCCCCCTCTCCACCCCGCAGGCGGAGGCTGCTCGCTGGATCCTGCGAGCACCCTGCCATGGGGGTCAGCTCTCTGTGCCCCAAGGGGCTGGGGTGTCCTCGGGGGGGGGCCAGGACCAGCTCCGCAGGCCGGGAGGAGCAGCAGTGAGGGCTTCAACTCCCATCAGTGTGTGCTGCTGCTTGTCTTAACATCATTTTTCAGAAATTTCATTTTAAATTGGCTTTTTTTTTTTGTTTGGTTGGTTGGTGTTTTTCCCTCCCCTTGCAGCCTTGACTTCAGGCCAAAGAGGAGCTGGAAAGCGTTTAATTAGTAAGACAGTAATCAAGCCAGCCGCCTCCCTGAAAGGCACGGTGCCAGCAGCCCTGAGCCGCTTTGCGAAAGCTCTGACCTCCCTCTGCCGTCCCCTCACCTAAATCCCCCGGGAGATCCAGGAGCCGGGGAGGAGAAGCAGCTCCCTCTCTCCGGCTGTTTTGGAGAGCCCTGGGCTTTCCCCTACGGGCAGGGCATCCATGAGGAAAGGAGGTGCAGGCAGACCCCAGGAGTTGTAGAGGGCGCAGGACTCGTACTCGCAGGGCCACTCGGCCCAGGCGTAGCGCAAGCCCAGCACCAGCGTCCCGCAACCGGTCAGGGCCAGCGTCACCGTGCGGGACTCCGCCACCACCACGGGTGCCGGCAGCCACCCGCACGGGGACGACTGGTTAGAGCAGCAGACCTGGGTGGGGGAGAAACCTCCCGTCAAGGTGGGCTTCCCTCTTCCAGCCCCGGGGGAAGCTTCACCCCCTCCTCACCTCGAACGCCCGCGTGTCCCTCTGACGGCAGACGAGCTCCTGGCTGTAGGTGAGGTTCAGGAGACCCCTGGTCACCTCCAGCACGGCCCGGGTGGGATATGGCCCTTGGAAAACCAGGTCTTTCTCCCCGTACGCCACAGCTCTGGCACCCAGGTGCAGCCGGTGGGCCACGTTCTGCTTGTCCCGGGGGTGGATGCTGCCGAGGAAGAGGAGGGGTTGGTATCCGAAAGCTTCGTCTCTACACCCTCGCCCCTGCCCGAGACTCACCTGCCGTAGGGAGAGTGCTCATCGCACAGATCCATGGCCACGGCCATGAAGGTGCCGGGCATCCTGGCGTTGGGGACAACCCCCAAATCGGCCGTTTGGTGCCAGCGGAGACGGGCGAAGCTGTCGTCCGGGTTCTGCCGGCGATAGGTGGACAACTGCAAGGCAGAGTCGGGGCGGGGGAGCTGGGGAAGCGGCTCAGCCATCGCTCCCAAAACCGGCTGCTGTGCTCCCTGCCCGGGATTCGGCGCCCCGAGGGGCTCTACCCACGCACTTACATCACCCTCTCCCTCCTGCCAGCTTGGAAGTGGCCTCCAGGGTGCAAAAGGATGGGTAAAACCTCCCCGAGCACCACAACGCCGTCCCCACGGGAGGGTGGGGGTCCTGCCCCTCGCCCCTTCTCACCCCCCTCACCTGCACGAAGCCGAACGGGAGGAGCGGCTCTGTCTGCCCGGCCGATCCGGCATGGAAAGCCCAGCGCCAGTCGGCGATGAGCGCGGGGAAGGTGCAGTTGTACCGGTCCGTGTGCAGGAAGGCGTTGGCCTCGCCTGTCCCCAAAAGCGAGGGGTCGGTGAGAGCCCTCGGTGGAGCGGGGGGCTGCTCCATGTTGGGGAGGGAAGAAAAAAAAAATGGGGGGGGAGGGGGGCTTACCCTGGTACCAAGCGACACCCCGCAGCGTCATGTTGAGCAGCGGGTGGATCATGGCGTTCCAGAGCACGGAGGGCGTTTGCGGGCCGGAGAGATGCGGGTGCGAGGAGATGCTGGAAGACAAAGCTGAGCTTAAGGGGGTACAAAACGCAAGGCCAGTGCTGAAGCTGGGGCTTCAGGAGCCAGCCTTGCGCGGTTAAAGCAAGGGCCGTGCAAAAGGGGAGCCCTGGGGTCCCCCTTTTCCCCCCGCCGCCCCCTTTACCCACCGAGATGTGCCCTACGCTCTCGGCACCGGGGGGGATTTTACCCAGAGGGGGGCAAAACGATGCACAGCGGGGCTCCGGGGATGCTCCGGAAGAGGAGGTGGGATGGGAAGGCTTGGGGAATGCCCCCCGAGAGCGGCAGGGTTGAGGATACCCCCCCAAAAGCAGCGGGGCACGGGGCAGGAGGTGTTTCCCCTGCGTTTTCTCTCACCTCCCCGCGTCCTCCGGCAGCCCGCACACCCGCAGAGCCCTTCGGGAGGACCAGGCCTCGATGGGGGTGCCCCCCCAGGCCGCCTCCACCAGCCCGATGGGGTACCGCAGAGCCTCGTAGAGGTAGCGCCCCAACAGCCAGCAGACGGCCGAGAAGTAGGTGAAATTCCCATGGCCCAGGTTTTCTGTTCAAGAAACAGTGGGCTGCAAAGGAAAAAGGGAGGGAGGGAAAAAAAAGCCCATTTCCAGGCTTTTTTTTGGTGGCACGTTGCACTCACCGGCCGTCGGGATGGACCACGGCAAGTCAATTCGCTCCAGGTCCTCCAGCTCCACCTCGGAGCGGGCGGGCGCTGCGGCGAAGACGCGGACGTAGGGGTAGCGAGCGGCAGCGGCGAGCTCCTGGCTGGCGTTGGCGATCTAGGGAAGGGTCGGGAGCGCGCGAGGCTGGGAGGCTGGGATCCTGCCTGAGCTGGCAGGATCGGGCCGTGCCGTGGGGACTTACCTGCAAGACCGTCATTGCCATGTTGCTCTGCCCGCTGCAAAGCCACACGTCCCCAAAGTAGACGTCCCGCAGCGTCACGTTCTCCGAGCCCTGCCCGGCCGTCAGCGCGTAGGGACCGCCTTGATCCATAGGGTCCAGGACAGTTGTCCACGTCCCAGAAGGTCCTGGAAGAAGAGGATGGTGTTTGTCTTTCGCGACCCCTACGAGGACCTCAAGTCCTTCGTGAAGAGGCGGGATGAGTGGCCAACAACCGGTGGGGATGGACAGGCAACGAGGGAAAGCTTCCCCACTGCAAAGCTGGGCTGGGGGAAATGAATTTTGGAAGCTCTCTGCCCTCAGAGGGTCTCTCCTCCTGCAGGAACTTAGGGGTTAAAAAGAAAATCTCAAAGACAAATGTGTGTCAGAGCAGAAGCTGCTGGGAGGAACCGGGATTACAGGAGCAGCTTGGTGTGTGTGACACCGAGATGTCTCCAGCTAATTTTAGAGGCGCCGAATCGAGGCGTAAAGATATTCTGCTGGAGTTTAGCGTGGATTTTCTGGCCCGGCTGGGGCCGGATCCTGCAGATCTCCCGGTAGCAGCGGATCGTTGCTTTCTCACAAGACGCCTCCGGGCTCTCCAGCTTGTGGAGGAGCCCGTTAGGCAGCAGTTTCGCCCTCCTGAAGGCGACGAGCAGCCCCCCAACTCACTAGGCAGGGAATGAGGCCGCCGGGTGAGATTGGAGATGCCTCCGAGCCCTCCCAGCCTCGAGGAAGGCTCTGACTGGAGAGGCGACATCCTTCAGGGCTTAGAGATCCCCAGCAGGATCCTCTGAGGGGGGGATACATCCAAAAAAAAGAAGCCAGGAGCGCTCTGGAGATTTCCCCGGAGATGGTTTTGACAGGGAGAGGAGCTAAATCCCCCTCCTCTCCCCTCCGCAGCCTCATCCTTCGGCTCAAGCCTACGCGGTGCCACCCACTCCAGCGGCAGCTCGGCTCCCGCTTGGCGCCCATGGGATCCCGCTGTTGGGAAACCGAAGTGAGCAAAGGCCGGCGTGGCGAGGAGGGGGATGGCTGAACTCCCCCCCTAGATCTCCCAGAGAAGGGGAAAGCACGGCCCCAGGGGCGCACGAGCTGGAGGTGTCACCGTCACTGTCACCTCTGCAACCCCAGAGCAGCGGTGGGACAAACCCAGGGGCGATGGGGCTGCGGACAGCAGCCCCCACCCCACCAGCAGGTCCGATTTGGGCTTGGACGCGCTCCTCGGCCACCAAAACCACCGGCCCCAGTTGCCCGGCGAGGGTTCAGGACCGACCTTTAACTCGTGCCGTCTTCTTCATGACGATGACGCCACCATCCCCGGAGAGAGCCACGGTCACCGCGGCCCCCGGCTCCCCATAGCCCCACACCACGGCCCCCGCCGGCTCCTTCTGCAACACCATGTGGTCGCCGTAGTAGGACGCGAAGCCAAGCATCGCCCCTAGGATCAACAGACGGCGCAAACATCATCTCCAAGAGGCAAAAACCAATGAAAAAAATCCCCTGCGCGGCCTCCGATTCCCTTTTAAATACAGATTATCTCCGATGCCGCTTTAATTTACCGCTTCCTTCAGTCTTGATCAACCAAACCAAGCAAGGAGCTGAGGAAGCAGAAGGATTTGGAGTCCCCAAGAGAGCCCAGCCCTACGAGGGAAGTCACCTCCCAAACCACGGGAGCTTGTGTTACACCGAGTTTGGATACAGATTTCGGTAAAAATTCTTCTAATAACAGTATGGGAGCGTTTCCACCAGCCCAGCCTTGCTAATAAATATGTTCTGACATATTTTTCCCTTGCAAAGAAAAGCTTGGCGAGCGGTGGGATGGGAAACACCAGGCACGTGGCACCAGCAAAGGTGCCTTCAGCAGGGGGGGAAACAGAGGTCTCAGCCCTGGCACCCCCAAAAGCCCCATTTTTGGGGTGCGAAAATAAAACCAGGCTTGAAAGGGGGTTGGGGCAGTGTTTGCAGGGCATGGAAAGGCAATCTGGGCAGTGATCCCCGCTGTAGTGATCAAACTGGGGCTCACAGAGCCCCATCTCCTCTGCAGCTCATCCCAGGCTGGGTTTAACGAAGGAAAGAAACGATGTCCTCGGCCTCTCAGAAATCAGCCGCATCGCCAGTCCTACCGTCTCATGCGACGAGGCTCCAGGAAGGACGAGTTACATAAAAAAACGAGTCGGAGGAAAAAAAAAAAAAAAAAAAAAACCAAGACGCTGGGGAAGAGACTGGAGGCTATAAAAAGCGGCTGGGAGGAGGGAAGGGAGGAGAGCCCACGAGATGCCGCCGAGGAGCCGCATGCGACTCCCGCCTTACGTAAAGCATCGTCCCACGGTGGGAGCAACGTGCCAAGGGCGTCGAAGAGGGGCTGGGGGGTGCAAAGGGTGTTGAAGAGGGGCTGGGGGGGATGCCAAGGGCCCCAAAGTGGGGCTGGGGGGGTGCCGAGGGTGTCAAAGTGGTGCTCAGGTGGGTACATAGGGCATCAAAGCAGGGCTCAGGGGGGTGCCAAGGCTGTCAAAGTGGGGCTATGGGGGTGCAAAGGGCATCAAAATGGGGCTGGGGGGGGCAAGGGCATCGAAATGAGGCTTGGGGGTGCCAAGGGCTTCAAAGCAGGGCTCAGGGGGATGCCAAGAGTATCGAAGTGGGGCTCGGGGGGTGCCAAGGGCATCAAAGCTGGGCTTAGGGGGTGTGAAGGGCATCGAAGTGGGGCTTGGGGGGTGCAAAGGGCCCTGAAGCGGGGCTCTGGGGGTAGCAAGGGCATCAAGGCAGGGCTCGGGGGATGCCAGGGGCCCCGAAGTGGGGCTCTAGGGGTGTGAGAAGGGCGTCAAAGGGGCTCAGGGGGTGCAAAGGGCCCTGATGTGGGGCTCCGGGGGTAGCAAGAGCATCAAAGCTGGGCTCGGGGGATGCCAAGGACCCCAAAGTGGGGCTGGGGGGATGCCAAGGACATCAAAGCTGGGCTCAGGGGGATGCTAAAGGCATTGAAGTGGGGCTGGGAGGGTGCCAAGGGCATCAAAGCGGGGTTTAGGGGGTGCCAAGGGCCCCGAAGCGGGGCTCGGGGTGTGCAAAGGGCCCCGAAGGTAGGCTCTGGGGGTACCAAGGGCTTCAAAGTGGGGCTCAGGAGGTGCCAAGGGCATCAAGGCGGGGCTCAGGGGGATGACGTGGGCTTCAAAGCAGGGCTCGGGGGGTACCAAGTGCCCCGAAGCCGGGCTCTGGGGGTACCAAGGGCATCAAGGCGGGGCTCGGGGGTTACCAAGGGCTTCAAAGCGGGGCTCGGGGGGTGCCAAGGGCCCCGAAGCGGGGCTCGGGGAGGTGCCGCCCGGGGAGGTCCCGGGCTGCGGAGGGTGCCCGCGGGGCTGTGGGTGCGGAGCCAGCCCCCCCGGCCCTTTACCTGCCGCCACCGGAGCCAGCGCCAGCAGCGCCCACGCCGCCATCCTGGGGGGCGACAAGGGGGCGGGGTGGCACCGGGCCCCTCTGCCCCGCCAGGCCCCGCCCCGCCGCCAGGCCCCGCCCCGTGTGGGCGTGACCATCACCTGGGGGGCGTGGCCTGGGCACGCGCCGCCGGCGGGGTGGGGGGGCGGTTGCCAAGCGACAGCGTCTTCACCGCGGCCAAAGGCGCCGGCGCGGCCTGGCCGGGTGGGAGGGGAGGGACGGAGGGAAGGGGCCGGGGATGGGGCTGCGGGCGCGGGGCCGAGGGAAGGGGGTGCGGCCGCAGTGCGGGGAACCGGGGGGAACCGGGGGGAACCGAGGGGAATCGGGGGTCCGGGGCCCTCTGCGACCGCTCACCCCGCCCTGCCCGGACAGCCGCCGCGCACGCGCAGTTAGAGGCGGCCGTGCGCAGGCGCTGCGGACGGGAAGGGAAGCGCCCCCTAGCGGCGGCGCTGCCCCCCTTCACCCTCGCTCATCCTCCGGGACGCGGGTTCGAGTCCCGGCTGTGCCCGGTCGGGACTGCGGGGGTGCGGGTCGCGGCTAACCCCGGTTGTGCCGCTGCAGCGGGCCCGGGAGAGGCGGCCATGTCCATCCCCTCCTCCAGAACCACCGTGCGGCTGCCCGCCGGCTTCCGAAACCTGCTGGAGGGGCTGGCACTGGAGGTGCTGCGGGCGCAGCCCACGGACGTGGTGGCCTTTGCTGCTCAGCACTTCCAAACGCTGCTGCAGCAGAGAGAGGGTGAGTGGCCCGGCCCAGCAGCACCCACCCCTGCACCTCCATCCCCTGCCCCACGCTGCATTGCCCGCCTGTCCTGCGTGGCATCATGCCTGCCTGTGTGCCCATCACCCAGGGCGTCAGGCCTGCCCGTGTGCCCATCGCCCATGGCGTCGTGCCTGCCCTTTGTGCCCATCGCCCGTGGCGTTGTGCCTGCCCTGTGTGCCTATCGCCCATGGCGTCAGGCCTTCCCCTTGTGCCCGTCACCCAGGGTGTCAGGCCTGCACTTGTGCCCGTCGCCCAGAGCGTCAAGCCTGCCCCGTGTGCCCATCACCCAGGGTGTCAGGCCTGCCCTGTGTGCCCATCTTGCGTGGTGCCACGTCTGCCCTGTGTGCCTGTTGCCCGGGTCTTCGCACCTCTCCCACGTGCCCATCGCCCATGGCCTCGTGCCTACCCCATGCGCCCATTGCTCAGGGCACCGCAACCTGCCCCTTGCGCCCGTCCCGGGGGACTTTGCACCTTGCCCAACCCTTGAGCCGCCAGCCCTGCCCCGCGTGCCCATCCCACGTGGCATCGAGCCTCCTCCTTCCCCAGCGGGCTCAGCTGACCCAGCGGCGTGGGGAGCCCGGCTGGAGGACGAGCTTCTCGCCCAGCCCCTTTTCCAGGTAGGCTGCCCTCCCTGCCCGCCCCTCCGTCCCCCGCCGCAGAATTTGGGGTGCCCGGGGCGAAGGGCCGGGACCCCGCACCCACCCCGGCCCCGCTAAATTTTAGGTTTTCCTGCTTTTCCTCCAGGAACCGGAGAAGGACGAGGAGAAAGAGGACAAGGAGAAGGAGGAGGACAAGGCAGGGGAGCAGGCAGGCAGCGTCGCGTCCACGGACACGGTAAGGCACCCAGCGCCCGCACCCAAAACAAGGCTATTTCAGCCCAAAACAGCATCAGGAGGAGCTGACGGCACCCAGCAGCACCAACGCGCCGTGATTCCTTCCCCAAAATCCTCACCGCGGCGCGGCGGAGAGGAGCAAACCCACGGCCCACGGGGAGCGAGCCCCCGTAACCCTCTTTAAAAGGGACGCCTCCCTGGGCGCCCAACCCGAGCGCTCGCCCCAGATCCCCCCTTCGGCAGCATCCGAACCCAAAACGAGGTGCCATGACTCAAAATCCCCTCCGTTTCCCCCGCCAGGCTCCTGCCCTTCTCTTGGGGGCGGGCGATCATCTCCCGTCCTACCCCTGCGGCGCTTTTTTAATGAGAATTTTTATTAATGAGGTCCCCGCCGTTATTAGCGACTCTCACCTGAGATTTCTTCCCTAAAAAAACCCGGGTTTAGGAGCTGGGCTGAGCTCGAGATGATATTTTAAGGCTCTATATTTAGGCCCCTGCATCCCTGGAGGTTGTCAAAAATTTAATAGCGTCCTCGCGTGAAGGAGGGGTGTGACATTGCTCCTCTTCTGCCAAGAGCATTTCAGCCTCCCCGGCATTTTGGGGAGCACGGGGGAGGCCCCCCCCATCCCATTCCAATCACCGAAATTCAGGTTTTCCCATCCGAAGTGGTTTCAAAATCCCAACCGGCGCCGAAAATTAAAGGGGCCATAGGGTTTGCGTCGAAACCGGCTGCTCTTTTTTTTTTTGGGGGGGGGGGGGGACACTGCACCCCTCCACCCACGCTCACCCTGATTTCGCCTCCCCCCCGCCCGCCTCCCCTTCGTGTTTTTCCCCGGGGGGAGCCGGCCATATGCGGCGTGCGGCACTCGCCCACGGTGGCACGGGGCACGGTGGCGGCTCCCCTGGGAAAAACAGGAAGGAGGAATTGGGGGAAAAAAAAAAGCTGGCGGGGACCCCACGCCGGGGCCGATGCCAAGTGGCTACGCCTTGACCCCCCCACCCTCAGCACCGCCTCGCCGGCTGCCGGCTCCCGCTTCGGCAGCCGGCAAAGCTGCCGGCCCAGGGCACCTTTCCAGCGTCAAATCCCCCCCTTTTTTTTTAATTTTTTAAGGATTTTTTTAACACCTCGGTGCTACCATCTCAAACCGCGACGGCGGGATGTTTCCAACGGCGTCTTGCCCAAATTTCCCCCCAGAAATACGCTTCCAAAATACGAGTTATTTGATCAGGATTCAGATTTAGGAGATGGTGGAGCACCCCAGATGTTGGAGATGAAAAGCATCACCCCAATATTCCTCCCCCCCCCCCCCCATGTTGCTCCCTGGGTTGTTTTCTGGGATGAAGGGGCCCGGGGAGGAATAAACGCAGAGGCTGGAACGGGCTCAAAACCCGCCGTTAATGATTAGAAATGTTCTGGCATTTCGCGTCCCTCCTCCGCAGCCGCAGCCTGCGGGAGACGCCGGCGCTCGGTGGCTCTGCCAGGACCGGGGACTTGCGGCCGGGGCAAGTTTCGGGGAGCAAGGAGGGGTCCCATCCACTCTTGCATCGAAACTGTTCCCAACCCCCCTGTTTTGGGGCATTTTGGGGGGGTTTAATGGTATCGGGATGATCCTCCCGGCGTTTTACATCCCAGTTTTGGGGCTGATTTTCCCAGATTCCTGATGCACGAGTCACCCCGAAAACCCTTCCCGCTTGGCTCCCCCAAAAACACCCCGTCTTCCCTCGCCGCAGCAGGCAGCGATGGACCCGGAGGGTCTCAGATAGAAGGCAGAGGGTTTGTTTTCCCGTCTAAAAATCCCGGCGGAGCGGCCGAGGCTTCGCCTGGAAGCCGGAGCGGGGTTTTCTGGAGCAGAGCTATTTTTGCCCCCCGCGCTGTGCCGGTGGGAAGAGGTGACGGTGGAAAAGCGGCTCCGGTGGGGAGAGCCGGGTGCCGACGGCTGGGGGGGAATCGAGGGATGCTCGGGGAGCACCCATGTCCCTGGGTGCGGGGTTTGGGTGCCTGGGTGCTGCTGGAGGGGGGGAGTGGGTGACCCCCGTCAGGCAGTGAAGTGGGGTGAAGCGGTCGAGGGGGTGGGCTGCACCGTCCTTGGGGTGGGATGGGGTGGGGTGGGGAGGGGACAGGGATGGGGACGGGGACAGGGCTGACGATAGGGATGGGAACAGGGATGGAGGCGATGATGGGGATGGTGACGGGGACAGGGATGGGGATGGGAATGGGGACAGGGACAAGGCTGATGATAGGGACAGGGATGGGGACAGGGATGGAGGCGATGATGGGGATGGTGACGGGGACAGGGATGGGGATGGGGACGGGGATGGGGACAGGGATGGAGGCGATGATGGGGATGGTGACGGGGACAGGGATGGGGACAAAGATGATGATGGGGTTGGGGATGGGGATGAGCATGGGGACAGAGATGGTGGGGTTGAAGTTGGGGATGGGGACAAGGATGGGGACAGGAACGGGGCTGGGCATCATGACAGGGATGATAACGGGGATGGGGACAGGGAAGGGGATGATGATAGGGATGGGGACAGGGATGAAGGTGATGATGGGGAAGGTGACGGGGACAGGGATGGGGACAAAGATGATGATGGGGATGGGGATGAGCATGGGGACAGAGACGGTGGGGTTGAAGTTGGGGATGGGGATGATGAGGGGGATGGGGACAAAGATGATGATGGGGATGGGGATGGGGACAAGGATGGGGACAGGAATGGGGCTGGGGATGATGACGGGGATGATGATGGGGACAGGGAAGGGGATGATGATGAGGATGAGGACAGGGACAACGGTGGGGATGGGGACGGGGATGGTGGTGGAGGTGATGGGGATGGAGAGAGTGACAGGGCTGGTGGCAGCAGCGGGGACGGTGACAGTGCCGGGAATGGGGACGGTGATGTCAACGGGACCGGGATGCTAACGCCGACGGTGATGATGATGATGCCAGTGATGGCAAGGAGGAAGGTCAGTGCCACCAGACCCCCGAGCAGGACGCAGCCCCGTGAGCGAGCCTGGCCGGGGAGAGCCGGCGAGGCCCGACTGTGCCGGCGGGCCGGGGGTGCCGGTGCCCGGCTGGGGGGGCCACGCCGTGTTTCGGGGGCCAGCCGGAGCCGGCATCGGCACACGGAGCCCACGGGCGACTTATGCAGTTGCTTAGCAACTCCCAAACCCGGATTAGAGGCGAGCGAGGCGGGCGACGTGGAGGGCTGCGGGCTGCAGCCCCCCGCATCGCCCCGGGGGCCCCCCCTCTTTCCTGGGGTCCCCCTGTCTCGCCCCGCCGGCCCCGGCACCTCGGCGTGGTCAGAGGGCGAAAGCGGGGTCCGCAGATAGCACCGAGGGCGGGAAAAATGGCTGGGTTTGCAGGTCTGGCTGGAAAAGACCCCAAATTTGGGGGGTGGGATGCTCCTGCGAGCAGGGAAGGGACCCCCGAGCCCCAAAAGCGGAGCCCCCTCCTCTGCGTGGAGCCCGCGTTTGGGCGCATCACCCCTGGCCTTCAGCGGGTGCTCGGTGGGACGCGGTGTCCCTCCGTACCAGCCCTTCCTCGCCATCCTCATCCTCGCCGTCCTCATCCTCGCCGTCCTCATCCTCACTATCCTTATCCTCACCATCCTCATCCTCGCCGTCCTCATCCTCACCATCCTCATCCTCACCCTCCTTCAGGACCAAGCCCTAAGCAGGTCTTGAAGGTTTTGTCCCCCCCGTGTGAACAAACCCGGGGGGGAGGGCAAAGCCAGCATCGCTGCGGGCATCCCCCCCCCCCCCAAAATAACCCATCACCCCTCTTCGCTGCGGCTTTGCCCCCCTCCAAAAAAAAAATCACCGCAAATTTCGGCACGGCCCTGTCAAACCCTCCACGCCGAGGGCGAGACCCGCAAGCGCCGTTCGATATTTGCTCGCGTCCTCCGCCTGTAATTTTCGTATTCCGCGAAACTCCCGACGCGAGCCGCCCGGCTCCTTTAAGCGTTAGGAGGGAGTCGGAGGCTGCGAAATAAAATTGGAGGAGGTTAAAAAAAAAAAAAAAAAGAAAGAAAGAAAAAAAAAAAAAATAAGAAACACACGCTCCCCCCTCCCTTTCTCCAAAAGCCTGGCAGGGGTGTAGGGCTGATAGGCTCACCCGGAGGAAAGCGCATTACGTAGGCAAGCGGCTCCGCTCAACTTGCCACCCGCGCCGGGAGAGCTGCCGGGGAAGCGAGACCCTGCCGGAGCCCCTCGCCCGTCGCTGGCCACCCACCCGTCCTCCGCCATGGACTGCTGCAACGTAGGTCCCCCTCTTTCCCCCCCCAGCATCTCGCTTTTCTGCATTTAAATTACTATTATTATTATTATTATTATTATTATTATTATTATTATTATTATTATTATTATTATTGGCCTCGCCGCCCTGAAGCGGGGTACGGGGGCGGCGGAGGGGATTTAGGGTGGCGATGGAGGTTTTGGGGGGGGGTATTTGCAAGGGGCGGGGGGGGGGGGGGAGTGATGCTGCGATGGGTGCTGCACCCAAGAGCTCAGCCAACTCCGTGTCCTCGCCCACCGCTGCCGCAAACCCCCAGGCCCCCCCCTCCCCAAACCCCTTCCTCCCATTTCGCACCAGTTCAGGATCCGTCCCGTCGGGGCCGGCAGCCGCCCCGCACCCCGGTCAGGAAAGTCCCCCCTGTCCCCAAATCCAGAGGCCAGAGGGGGGGTTCTGCTTTTCTCCCCCCAGAATGACTCTCCGGGCGGGATCGGGGGTTGCTGATGGATAAAGGGATAAACTGGGGGGAGCAGGAGGCTGCACCTCTGCGTCCGCACCCAAGGGTGAGCACCCTCGCCGCCCGGCCGCCAGCCGGCTTGGGGAGCTGATCCGGCGGAAAACCACATCCTTTCCCCCCTTTTCTCCCTTTTCCCCCCCTTTTTCTCCCCCCTCCCCCCCTTTTCCCCCTTTTTTTTCCCTTTTTCCCCCTTTTTTTCCCTTTTCGCCCCCTTTTTCCCTCCTGCTCATCTTGGCAGCACGGAGAGAAGCCCCCATCTCCCCTCCTGGGCACCTCCAGAGAGGCAAAGCCCACCCTGGATATAGGATTTCTCCCCCCTGGATATAGGATTTCTCCCCTGAACATAGGATTTCCCCCTCCCCCATATAAGATTTCTCCCCTGCATATAGGATTTCTCCCTCTGGATGTAGGTTTCCCCCCTTGGATATAGGATTTCTCCCCTGGATACCGGTTTTCACCCCCTGCATATAGGATTTCTCCCCCTGCATATAGGATTTCTCCCTCTGGATATAGGTTTTCTCCCTCTGGATATAGGTTTTCACCCCCTGGATGTAGGATTTCTCCCCTAAATATAGGATTTCTCTGTTGGATATAGGATTTTTCCCCTGGATATAGGATATGTCCCCCCCATATATAGGTTTTCTCCCCTGAATATAGGATTTCTCCCCTATATATAGGTTTTCCCCACCTGTATATAGGATTTCTCCCCTGCATATAGGATTTCTCTCCTGCATATAGGATTTCTCCCCTGCATATAGGATTTCCTCCCCCTGCATATAGGATTTCTCCCTTGGATATAGTTTTCCTCCCTCGTATATAGGTTTTCTCCCCAGAATATAGGATTTCTCTCCTGGCTATAGGATTTCCTCCCCCCCCAGATATAGGATTTCTCCCCTGGCTATAGGATTTCCAGCCCTGGCTATAACATTTCCACCCTGGACATATCATTTCCACCTCGGACCCGTCACTTGAGCCGCCGCCGGTCTCTTTGCTCCCTTCACCTTTCGCAACAGTAAAACAACCCGAGCAACTTTGCGGAGCCATGGCACGCTCCGAGAGGAAGAGCATCACCCCCCCCCCCCCAAATCTATAGCTTCCAAATACCCCCCCCCCAACCTCCCCCCCCCCCTCCTTTAAAGCGCTCTCGGGGCGATGCAAAGGATGCACCCACACCCCTGCCGACACCGCAGCATCCGACGCCGGCTCGCTCCCATCTCATTTGGTTTTCCCATGGGTGGTTTTTTTTTTATTTCCCCACCTAGAGCTCGGTGCCGGGTCCAACCGCTCCGGTGGGATGCGGCAGGAGGGGAGTGGGTTGCAGTGATTTATCCTGGGGGGGCGGGGGGGGGGGCTTTTTCCCTCCCTGCTCCAGCATCACCCCCTTCCCAAATTTCCTGCTGTTTTCCACCAAAACCCTGAGCAGGGATGCAGGAGGATGCGAGGGAAAGGGGAAACTGAGGCACGGCCAGCTCAGCTTGCGCAGCGTGACCCCCCCTCTGTGCCAAAAATCACCCCCCCCCCAAACCCACCCTCTGCTCCCACGGATGCTCCTCTCCCTCCATCACGACCCTCGGGGAAGCAGGATCTGGCCCCAGTGGGGCTGGCTGGGGCCGGCTTCTTGCAGCCGGGTGGCCCGGGGCGGGGGACTGAGGGACGAGCAGGGGGTGAAGCAGCTGCCCCCGCCGCGCCTTCGGCTGCAAATCCCCCGAGACCCCTGCGAAGGACCCTCATTTTTAGCCCAGAACCCTCATTTCTAGCCAAGGACCCTCATTTTTAGCCAAGGACCCTCACTCTTAGCAAAGGACCCTGAGTTTTGCAAAGAACCCTCATTTTTAGCAAAGAACCCTGATTTTTAGCAAAGGACACCCAATTTTAGCAAAGAACCCTCATTTTTGGCCAAGGACCCTGATTCTTAGCCAAGGACCCTCATTTTTAGCCAAAGATCCTAATTTTTAGCCAAGGACCTTCGTTTTTAGCAAAGGACCCTGATTTTTAGCAAAGGACCCCCAATTTTAGCAAAGAACTCTCATTTTTGGCCAAGGACCATAATTTTTAGCCAAGGACCCTCATTTTTAGCAAAGGACCCTAACTTTTAGCAAAGGACCCTCATTTTTAGCCAAAGATCCTAATTTTTAGCCAAGGACCCTCCTTTTTAGCAAAGGACCCTAACTTTTAGCAAAGGACCCTCATTTTTAGCGAAGGACCCCCATTTTTAGCAAAGGACACCCAATCTTAGCAAAGAACCCTGATTTTTAGCAAAGGCCCCCCATTTTTAGCGAAGGAGGCTAATTTTCAGCAAAGAACCCTAATTTTTAGCCAAGGACCCTCATTTTTAGCAAAGAACCCTAACTTTTAGCGAAGGCCCCCCAGTTTTAGCGAAGGACCCCCAGTTTTAGCAAAGAACCCTCATTTTTAGCCAAGGACCCTCATTTTTAGCAAAGAACCCTAACTTTTAGCGAAGGCCCCCCTATTTTTAGCACAGGGGCCAATTTAGGACCTTATCGAATGGATTAAATCGGCGGGGGGATGCCCTTTTTGGGGTGCCACCGGCCATAACCCTCCCGTTGCCGCCGGCAGGAGGGAGCCTGCACGAAGCTGGACGAGGACATCCTGGACATCCCCTTGGACGATCCCGACGCCAACGCGGCGGCCGCCAAGATCCAGGCTAGTTTCCGCGGCCATATGACCCGCAAGAAGATCAAAGGGGGCGAGATCGATCGGAAAACCAAGGACGCCGAGTGCGCCAACAGCACCCGCGGCGGTGACCTCCGCAACGGCGACTAGGTACGGCCCAAACCTCCCCCAAATCGGGTCGTTGGTACAAGGGCGCTGCTCCGAGCGTCCTTCCCCGCGCCGATCCGGGATGGAGAAGGGGTTTTTCTTCCCGAGAGGTGAAAGCAGGCAGGCAGGCAGCAGGCAGGCAGCCCCTGCCTGCCCTAATTTTGGGAGCACGCCGTAGTAGTTAGCATGGGAAGGCGAAGCCCTAGATTTGAATCGAATTTCTCCCTTAGCAACACCACCCCGAACGCCTCGCCTCAGCACATGCTATTTTTAAAAGCCTGTGTCACAGTCTCCTGGCAGGAAAAGGTAAATTTAAAAAGCGCCCACGGTGCCGAGGCCGCGTGGTATCGGGGCCCGGGGGGTGGTTGTGCCGTGCCCCGTGCCGGGCCGGGCCGTGCCGTGCCGGCGTGGCGAGCGGGGAACGGCCCCGGCTACGGGGAGGTTGGTTTGGGGTTGGCGGCGGGGAGGTCTTGCTGCCGGCTCGGCCACGTGCGCGTGGCGGGGATGCAACTGGGATGCAACTGGGATGCAGCGGAGATGTGGTGCGGATGCGGGGGGGATATGATGGGGACGCAGGGGGGATTCAGCTGGGATGCAACTGGGGTGCAGTGGGGATGCAACTGGGATGCAGTGGGGATTCAGCTGGGATGCAACTGGGATGCAGTGGGGATGCAACTGGGATGCAGGGGGGATTCAGCTGGGATGCAACTGGGATGCAGTGGGGATGCAACTGGGATGCAGGGGGGATTCAGCTGGGATGCAACTGGGGTGCAGTGGGGATGCAGTGGGCATGCAACTGGGATGCAGTGGGGATGCAGTGGGCATTCAGGGGGGACGCAGTGGGGATTCAGGGGGGATGCAGTGGGGAAGCAGTGGGGATTCAGGGGGGATGCAGTGGGGATTCAGCTGGGATGCAACTGGGATGCAGTGGGGATTGAGTGAGGATGCAACTGGGACGCAGTGGGGACGCAGTGGGGATTCAGGGGGGACACAGTGGGGATGCAGTGGGGACGCAGTGGGGATTCAGGGGGGACGCAGTGGGGATGCAGTGGGGACGCAGTGGGGACGCAGTGGGGACGCAGCTGCCAGTTCTGGGGCTGGGGAGCTGGTTCCCGCTGCCCCCTTAGGCGGGCCGAGCAGGCTCGCACCCCGGCCATGGGCTCCAGCCCAGGTGAGCTGGGTTCACCCCGTGCCCTCCAGCGGGGTCCTCTGCCCCGGGGGGCCCCTCTGGCCCCCCCGATCCCCCCCGGCCCCCCCCCCGGCCGCAGGGATGGGGCTGGGCGAGGGCAGGCTGCAGGCAGCAGTGGGAGGCAGGCAGGCCGAGGGTGCCGGAGCAGGGCACGGGCAAGGTGCAGGCAGGTGGTGGGTGGGCTGCAAGTAGGGCACGGGCAGGATGCGGGCAGGGTGTGGGGGAGGGCGTGGCGAGGGTGCAAGCTGCAGGAGAAGGGCGTGGGCAGGGTGCAGGCAGGAGTGGCGGCAGGGAGGGGACAGGGCACGGAGAGGGTGCAGGATGCAGCGGCAGGGTGCAGGAGCAGGGCATGGACAGCGTGTGGGCAGGGTGCGGGCAGGGTGCAGGCAGGGTGTGGGCAGAGTGCAAGAGTAGGGTGCAGGCAGGGTGCAGGCAGGGTGCAGGAGCAGGGTGCAGGCAGAGTGCAGGAGCATGGTGCAGGGTGCAGGAGCAGGGTGCAGGCAGGGCGCAGGTTTCAGCAGCAGGGTGCAGGCAGGGTGCAGGCAGGGCGCAGGTTTCAGCAGTAGGGTGCAGGCAGGGTGCAGGAGCAGGGTGCAGGCAGGGTGCAGGTTTCAGCAGCAGGGTGCAGGCAGGGTGCAGGCAGGGTGCAGGCAGGGCGCAGGCAGGCTGCAGGCCCAGGGCTGACGGCTCTCTCCTTGCTTGCAGGGGCCGCCAGGCGCTCGCCGGACCCCCCTCGCCGCCGAGCCCCCGCCGACCGCCGAGGCCCCGGAGCCCCCGCTTCGCCCCGCCGCCCCCCGCATGCACCCCCCGGGCTCCCCCCGCCGCCGGGCCCTGCCCCCGCCCCCGGCTGCCCCCCCCCGCCCCGGGCCCCCCCCGCCCCAATAAACGTCCCCGCCAGAGGCCCGGCCTGTCCTTGGCGCCTTTCGATGTCACCCGGCGGAGCGGTGAGGTCACAGCGGCGAGGTCACAGCGGCGCGGAAGCGGGACGGTCGCGGGCCGGGCGATGCCCAGCAGCGATGTTACGTGGGTGCGTGGGATGCCGCTCGGCGGGCGTGCAACGGCCGCCGTGACATCGTACGGGGGTGCGTGACACCGCTGCCGGGCGCGCGACGGCTGGCGTGACATCGCGCAAGCGTGCGTGGCGTGGCGTGGCGCCGCTCGCGGGCGGGAGACGGCTCGTGCGATGCTCCGCAGCCGCGAGTTGGGGGGTGTGACGTCACCGCTGGACGTGTGACGGCCGGCGTGACATCGTACAGGTGCGTGTGACGTCACCGCTAGACGTGATCACGGGTGTGACGTCACACAGGCGTGGGTCACGTCACTGCTGGCTGCGTGACGGTGGGCGTGACATCACGCAGGCGCGCACGACATCACTGACGGACACGCGATGGCCAGCGTGACGTCACGCAGGCAGGAGCCGGACGCTGTGACGCCACACGCTCATTGTGACATCATACTGCCTGACTCGGGACGTGGCAGGGCGTGACATCGCGGCGACGGCCAAGCGATGGGTCTTGGAGCGTGACAACGCGCGCAGGCCGCGACGCCACCCTGAGGACCCCATCGCACAGCCGCTGTGACATCACCCGGAGGGACGCGGGACCCCCGAGCCCCTAAATCGCCACAAACTCACCCAAAACCACGGCGCCGCACGGCGCGGCCAGCTTTTAATCAGAAAACCCCTAAAAAAAGTGCGTGTCCCCCCCGACCCCCGGTCGCCCCCCCCGACTTTTAATGCTCTTTTATGAAAAATCCCCCATTTCACCTGAGAGAGAGACAGAGATTAAAAAAAAAAAAAAAGAGGGACCCCCCCCAGGCGGGGCCGGGGCTATTTTGGGGTGTTATATTTATGGGGAGACTCTGCCCCCCCCAACCCCAAGGAGCCCCCCCAAACCCGGGAGCCTCCCACCCCCATTAAACAACCCCACGACGAGTCCAGCTGCTCGAGGCGTCTTTTAAAAAGAAAAAAAACCCAAAAAGGTAAAAAAACACCCCAGAAAATGTATGTGGGGGGGTTGCTGGATACGGGCACCCCTTTTTTTTTTGGGGGGGGGGGGGTCACACCAAGGAGCCAGCCCGGCTCTGCGCTGGCACCATGACGGGGACGGCGCCCGCCCGTGCCAAGCTGGAGGGGGGCAACGAGCCCTGGGGGGTGGCTGGGTCCTGGGGGCGTCGGGGGGCCCCGTTAACAGCGGGGGGCGAGAGGTTTTGGGGGCGTCCCCCTCCCCGGGGAGGGGGTCCCCGATAGCTGCCGGTGGCGGTGAGGATGGAGGCGGTGTCGGAGGGGGGTCTGGCCCCGTAGGGCTTCTCCCGGGTGCCGGCGATGGAGGACAAGGTGCTGGTTTTGGAGATGGTGTCTGAAGCGGGGTTCCTCGCCCACGAGGGGGTTTTGGGGGCCACGGCGTCTTCCCTGCCGAGAGGGGACAGCGGCGGAGAGGTTGGCACCGGGAAAGCTCGCTGTTCCCACCCTCTCTCCTCCCCCCCAAAAGCAACGGGGCCCGGAGGTTGCGCAAGAGCTCATGGACCCCAAAAGAGGGGGGCAAGAGGGAAAGGGGGGGAAACGGAGGTGGAAAAATGCCCTTGTTAACTCCGAAACCTAATGATGGCTGGCCAGAGATGGAAACCTTCTCGCCCCTGTTAACTCCGAAACCTTGCAATGACTGCCCAGAGATGGAAACCTCCTCCCTCCTCCTGTTAACTCTGAAACCTAATGGTGACTGGCCAGAGATGGACCCCCCCCGTTAACTCTGAAAACTAGTAATAACTGGTCAGAGATGGAACCGCCTCCTCCCTGTTAACTCTGAAACCTAGCGATGACTGACCAGAGAGGAAAACCTCCTCCTCCCTGTTAATTTTGAAACCTAGTGATGACTGAGCAGAGATGGAAACCTCCTTCCCCCCCCGTTAACTCTGAAACCTAGCAATGACAATTTGAACCTCCTCCACGGGAGGGGGGCCTCACTTGATCTCATTGGCTGCCTCCTCCTGGCCTTCACGTTTCTTCCTCCGGTAGCCGACGACCCGCTGGGCGAAGAAGACGATGGTGGCGAGGGCGCCCAGGGAGCCCAGCACGGCGCCGGCGATGACGGCTTTGGTGCTGGCTGCCGGAGAGAGACACAGAGGCGGCGGGGGGGAGTTCGCCTCCCCCCTTATTCCCACGGGGACCCCACGGGGACCTCGTGGAGACCGTGTCCCCCCCCTCCCTGGCCCTGCGGACACGTACTCACTTGAGTGCACCTCCAGGACGATGCTGCACTCGGCAGAACCCGCTCGGTTTTCGGCCACGCAGACGTAGAGACCCGACATGTCCAGGGAGAGGTTGGTCAGCTTGAGGGTGCCCCTGCTCCGATCTGCGGGCGAGAAATTCGGGTGCTGCCCCGTGGCCACCCCCCAACCCCCCACCTCCTTGTGCGGGGAGCGGGCAGAGTTAAGGGGATATTCCCCTGCCTGCCCGTGCGGGGAGCGGGCAGAGTTAAGGGGATATTCCCCTGCCTGCACATGCGGGGAGCGGGCAGAGTTAAGGGGATATTCCCCTGCCTGCACGTGCGGGGAGCGGGCAGAGTTAAGGGGATATTCCCCTGCCTGCACATGCGGGGAGCAGGCAGAGTTAACGGGATATTCCCCTGCCTGCACGTGCGGGGAGCAGGCAGAGTTAACGGGATATTCCCCTGCCTGCACATGCGGGGAGCGGGCAGAGTTAAGGGGATATTCCCCTGCCTGCACGTGCGGGGAGCGGGCAGAGTTAAGGGGATATTCCCCTGCCTGCACGTGCGGGGAGCGGGCAGAGTTAAGGGGATATTCCCCTGCCTGCCCGTGCGGGGAGCGGGCAGAGTTAAGGGGATATTCCCCTGCCTGCACGTGCGGGGAGCGGCAGAGTTAAGGGGATATTCCCCTGCCTGCACGTGCGGGGAGCGGGCAGAGTTAAGGGGATATTCCCCTGCCTGCACGTGCAGCAAGGCCAGGAATGGGCAGAGTTAAGGGGACGAAGCCGAAAGCATCCCCCGGCTGAAGCTTCCCGGGATTTTCCAGCCCCCCCTCCCCCTTCCCCCGGTCATCCCCCCCCTCGGTGCCACCTTACCCTGGGCGGGGGGGAAGAAGACCTGCTGGGTGGGGGCCGTGCGCTGCCACTGGTACGCGGGCGAGGGCTTCCCCTTCTTGGAGGCGCAGCTCAACGTCACGTTGGCTCCCACGGCGGGGTTGCCGTGCAGCTGGCAGGCGGGGGTGGCCGGCGGCACTGCGGGCGCCGACGTTAGTCCCGAGGGACGTCATGGGGGGGGGGTCAAAGGGAGCCGGAGTGACCGGCGGAGCCTTACCCAGCACGGTGAGGTTGATGACGCCGACGTTCTTGCCCGTGCTGGTGACGTCGTCCACCACGTTGACGGTGCACATGTACTGGCCCGAGTCGCCCTCCCGCGTGGCATTGATGAGCACTGAGATGTTGTGGGTGAGGACGGGGTACAGGAACCCCACGCGGGGCTTCAGCTCCGTCTCCTCCACCTTCACCACCCCATCCAGGTAGGTCAGGATCTGCACGGGGGAAAATGCCCGCTCAGTCGCCTCCAGACGGTGTTGCAGGAGAGGAAACCTCCCCCAAATTCCAAATTGTGGGGAGCAGCAGTTGCTGCGTGAGCCCCCTTCTCCACCCTCACCTGCCCTGAGCTTCCACAGCATGGCATGTGGGCATCTCCCCATCGTGGGTGCCACGAGCATCCCCCCATTGTGGGCATCTCCCCACCGTGGGCATCACAAGTACCCCCCCTGTTGTGGGCACCATGAGCAACTGCCCCATCATGAGCATCTCCCCATCGTGGGTGCCATGGGCACCACGGGCATCCCCCCATCGTGGACATCTCCCCATCACGGGTACCACGAGCACCTTCCCAGCGCTGGCACCACGAGCACCTCCTCGTGATGGGCACCATGATCATCCCCCCACTGTGGGCATCTCCCAGTCGTGGGCACCATGAGCACGCCCCTATCATGGGCATCTCCCCATCATGGGCATCTCCCCATCATAGGCACCATGGGCACCTTCCCATCGTGGGCGTCTCCCCATTGAGGGCACCATGGGCATGCCCCATTGTGGACATCTAACCACCAACATAAGCTTCTCCCCATTGTGGGCACCTCCGCATAATGGGCACCACAACCATTCCCCCACTGTGGACATCTCCCCATCGTGGGCACCATGAGCATCCTCCTACCGAGGGCATCTCCCCATCATGGGCACCACGAGCACCTCCCTATTGCAGGCACCGTGGGTGTGCCCCCATTGTGGGCATCTCCCCATCGTGGGCACCATGGGCACCTTCCCATTGTGGGCATCCCCCATCGGGGGCACCATGGGCACCTTCCCATTGTGGCCACCTCCCAGTCACAGGCACCACGATCATCCCCCAGCTGTGGGCATCTCCCCATCGTGGACACCGTGAGCACCTCCCTATCATGGGCATCTCCCCATCGTGGACACCGTGAGCACCTCCCTATCATGGGCATCTCCCCATTGTGGGCACCATGAGCACCTCCCTATCATGGGCATCTCCCCATCGTGGACACCACGAGCACCTCCCTATCATGGGCATCTCCCCATCGTGGGCACCATGAGCACCTCCCTATCATGGGCATCTCCCCATCGTGGACACCACGAGCACCTCCCTATTGCAGGCACCGTAGGTGTGCCCCCATCATGGGCACCTCCCCTTCATAAGCATCTCCCCATTGTAGGCATGTCCCCATTGTAGGCACCATGGGCACCTTCCCATCATGGGCACCACTCCATTGTGCGCACCACCCCATCGTGGGCACCACAGGCATGACCTCATCGTGGGCATCTACACATCACCATCACCATGAGCATCCCCCCATGAAGGGCAAGCTCCCCATTGTGGGCACCTCCCCATCATGGGCACCATGAGCATCTCCCCATCATGGGCACCTCCCCACGGTGGGCACCTCCCCATCACGGACACCATGAGCTTCACCCCATCGTGGACACCGCCTCGTCATGGACACAATGAGCTTTACCCCCATGATGGGCATCTCTCCATCATGGGCACCAAGGGCACCTCCCCATGGTGGACACCATGAGCATCCCCCCATCAGGGGCACCATGGGCACCTCCCCATGGTGGACACCATGAGCATCCCCCCATCACGGGCACCTCCCCATGGTGGGCACCTCCCCATCACGGACACCATGAGCTTCACCCCATCATGGACACCATGAGCTTTACCCCCAGGATGGGCACCTCCCCATGGTGGGCATCACGAGCATCCCCCCATCATAGGCACCTCCTCATGGTGGACACCATGAGCTTCACCCCATCATGGACACCACCTCATCACGGACACCATGAGGTTTACACCCACGATGGGCACCTCCCCATCATGGGCACCATGAGCACCTCCCCATGGTGGGCACCTCCCCATGGCGGACACCATGAGCATCCCCCCATCATGGGCACCACCTCATCATGGACACCATGAGCTTCACCCCATCATGGACACCACCTCATCACAGACACCATGAGCTTTACACCCACGATGGGCACCTCCCCATCGTGGGCACCATGAGCAACCCCCCACCACAGCCACCTCCCCACGTGCCCCCCTCCCTCCCCCACCACATCCCCTCCCCACCGCTCACCTGGAAGGGGTCAGCATCTTCCTTATCCAGCAGCCAGGTGACGTAGGGCTTCTTCTGGGAGCGGCTGGTGTACCAGGCCGGCAGCACCGCTTGCTGCCCCTCCACCGAGAAGACCGAGCCCGTCCCCACGTGCACCTCCAGCACAGCCGAGGAGATGCCTGCCCGCGGCCGGAGAGGGAAGAAAACGGGACGTGACTCAACCCCAGCTGCCATTTTTCCATAAAAACCCACCGATTGTTGGAAAACCTCCCCGTTCCCAAGGGAAAACCTAACAATCCCGGGTTATCGCCAGGAGGCTGGGCTGGGAGGACGTTTCTCCTCCTTCCCCGCCGTGGGAAGGGCTTTCCGGCTGCTCCGGAGGATGCGGGACAATGCCGTTCCCTCCCATTCCCATTTCCCCCCCCCGAGATGGGACAACCTCCGGCCGAAAATCCCCCCCTCCCCGGGGACCGCCGCCTCTCCCCACGGGGCTCCAGCAGCCAGCGCCCCTCTTTAGCTCAGTACTGGGGTACCCCCCCCCCGATGCTGCAGCAGATCCTCCACCCCACGGGATGTATTTTGGGGCTGGGGGGCACCTGTATGAACCCCACCTGCCCTCCCCATCATCCCAGCATCCCCCCTTTTTGCTGCCAGCGCTAAACTGGGATTATTCACGGGTGGCCTCCCCTGACTCCCCACCCCGTCCTGTCCCGTCCCACCCCATCCCCATCCCAAATACCCCATCCCCGTGTCCCCTGCATCCCAGCATCCCCCCAAAACCCCACTGGGAGGAGGCAAGGGGACACGAGCGGGTACCACGGACCGGAGAAGGATGCTCGGCTGCGGGGGAAGATTATTCCCTAGCTTTGCCCGTAAGGCTCAGCCAGAAAATTAATCGGCTCAGGCGAGGTCGGGTTTGTGCCGGGTTGTTTTGTTGGGTTTTTTTTTGTTTTGTTGGTTTTTTGGTTTGGTTTTTTTTTTTTTTCCCCGAGGGAAAGCCACCGAGGACCCACATCCCGGCGGCTCCATCCCTGCATCCCGCCCATCGATCCGTGTCCCCGGCTGGCCCTGGTCCTGCCAGCGCCCCAGGGATGCTCTGGATTGGGATGCAGGGGGGAAAGGCCGACGCTACCCTCGCCGTCGCTCGGGATTTGGGGAAAAAACCCTGGATTTGAAGGATTTAGGGAGCCTCCGACGGCCTCACCCTCTTCCCTATGAACTCAGAGGTTTTAATTGGATTTTTCCAGGGTGGGAAGAGGAAAACAAGGCACTGGGGGGTATTTTTAGCCTCCTCCCTGCATCCGTTCATCCCCCCTCCCGGCAAGGCATCGGCACGGTTTCCGGACGGAGCCTTCCAGCTCCGGGCAGGAAACTCTGCTCCGGCCGATAAGTCTTCGCAGGAATTAAAACAAAACAAAACAAAACAAAACAAAATCAAATTTCCCTTCTCTGGTGAAAAACCGGGAGAAATTGGCCCCGGTCTGGTGAGGATGCTTAAAAATAGCTCGCCCGGGCTAAGAACATAAACCCTTAAGTCCTGGCGAGGGGGGAACGAAACGCCGCCGGGTGACGGGGACGGCAGCGGGGAGCCTGCCCGCGGTCAGAGCGTGGCAAAATAATCCGTATTACGGTTATTATCATCGTCATCATCATTATTATTAATTATATTGAGAAATGGTATAGAATAAAATACATGGTACGGAAAAATAATGGTAATTACATTGTAATTCCACCACAGTATAAAGATAATGGTATTAAATTTCGACAGTATATAAGAAAAGCTGTGATATCGACTAATTCGATTGTAATTTCTAGAATAAAATAGATCACAGGTAATATATTTATCATACTTTCTATTAATATTATGTATATAATATCGACTATTATATATATAATATCGATATTGTATATAATATATATTATATATAAAATATTGACTATTATATATATAATATCGACTATTAATAATACTTTCTATAATAATTCTAAATATATTTTTAGAAGAATAGTGATAATAGTGGGGATGTGATAGTGATAACAGCGATCCCCATAATTATAATAACAGTAATAATAGTAACAACAGTGATGATAGCGATAATGATGATAATAATAATGACGCTAATGCTAATAATAATAATAATATAGTTCATTAATGACGCAGATGGCATCATTAAATGACGCCACAGCTCCTAAACCTCCGTGCGACCCCAACAGCCGGGAAAATCCTTTTTTTTTCAGCCTGGCTCCTCCATCAGTATCTTTTTTGGGGCAAAAAAAAGGGCGATGGGCCAAAGGGCACTCGGAAATCCAGGCTCCGGAGGGGGAAAAGATGCTCCGGCACCGGCCGGGGGTTTCCCGTCACACCCCTGGGTATGAAAACAGCCCCGTGTGTCTCAACCGCGGCAAACCCAGCAGCGCCTGCCGCAGGCCGGGCTCCCTGTGCTCTCACCGGGGCGCGTTAACTCTGAAACCTAACGATGAGGATGTTAATAGTGCTCTGCGGCTGCAGCTTTGCTCCGTCATCCTTAAACCGCGGCGACAGGAGATGGCGGCTCCATCGTCTCCCCCCCAGCACGTCGGGGAGAGGTGGACGGGTGCGGATCTGGAGGATGCTCGCTCCCCCAAATCCCCTTTTTTCTCGCAGAATTCACCCCATATTCCTCATCTCGGACAAATTTGCCCCCAAAAAGGGCTGGGAGAGCTGGTACTTGAGCTGCGGGCACGGGACCGAACCCTTTGGCATGAGCTCTAGCTTTAGCCACCTCGCCGCTTCAAATCCTCTAATGCTTTAACCAGATCGAAAAAATTAAGCCGCTCCCGGCGCTCATACGCGTATCGGCAGGGGCGGGCGGGAACCTCGGGACCTCCCGGCTGCTATTTGGGCTGAAAAACCTTGATTTTTATCCAGCTGCCCCGAGCTAAGCACCTGCCTGGGTGCTTTCCCTCCGCTCCAGCCCATCTGCCTGGACTTTTTCCCTACGGAAAAAAAATACCTTTCAATTTACCTTTCCTTACGGAAAAAAATACCTTTCAATTTACCTTGAAAAATACCTTTCAATTTTTTCCCCATGGAAAAAATACCTTTAAATTTACTTTAAAAAATACCCTTACATTTTTTCCCTATGGAAAAAAATACCTTTAAATCCCCGCGCACCTACAGCAACCTCAATATTAAACCCTGCACCTATATTAAACACCCCATCCTCATCTCAAATCGCATCATTTCACCCCAAAAAGCTGCCTCCTGGCTCAAGGCTCAGCCTAAACCCCCCCAAAACCAGCATCCCCCCCCCAAAACCCCTCGCCCCCGACCCCATAAGCTATTAACCGTATGGGGAATTAAAGGCTGGAGGCGGCTGGGGTTTGATGACCCCGCTCGATAGGATTAAGGCGCTGGAGTCATGTGAAACCCAGACCCAAATTAAATCCCAAGAGACCGAGTTTGAGATTTAAACTACACAGCGGGAATCCGGCCGGAAAAAACGACCCCTAAAAACCTCGGAAAAGGGTCAAGGAGCATCTCGGCGATGCGACGCAGCCACCCGGCTTTTTTTTTATTATTATTATTTTTGGGGGAATTTTTTTTTTTTTTCTTCCCTTAACTCCAACTATTTATAAACGGGCAGATAGGAGATGCCGGGCTGCGGAGCGGCGTCCGTTGGGAAAATCCACGGTGGCTTTTCTCATGACCCTGGGGTGGGGGGGGGTGGGGGGGGAGCAGAAAGCACCATATCCTCTGGAGAGGCCAAATTTGGGAAAAAAAAATTAAATAAAAGAATAATACTGCGTGACTTTGCTATAGATAGAAACGCGCTTTAACCCTTGATGTAGGAGAAGGAGGCGGCGATGGGGTGGGGATGGGATTGGGGATGGGATGGGACGGGCATGGGATGGGGATGGGATGGGGTTGGGGGTGCCGAGCATCACCCCTCATTTCACTTTTCCCCATCACGATCCCGTACGGACCCCATAGGGTGAGGACGGGACGTTTGAAAGCAAATTTAAAAGGAAAAACACCCATTTTGGGGCTCAAAAGCGTCTTTTTGCTGCGTTTTTGTGCTCTTGGTCCCTCCAGCATCGCAACCCAGGACTTGGGCGTGACTTTTTTTGGGGGGGATCCATCACGACCCCGTGCAAAGTAACGCCATCGGGATGCGGCGAAGGAGCATCCCGGTGGGATTTAAGGACGAAGCGACCCCCGCGCTTCATCCCAACACCCCTTTAATTCATTTTTATCGTGAAAAACAACCTCCAAGGAACAAAACCCAGCGGCTCTGGGAGCGGGGACCCCCACCCAGCATCCCGCCGGGGAGGAAACGCCGCTGCCATTGTTTTTTTGGGGCCGTTTCCTTTCCCCAAAGGCCTCTCCTTCGCCTTTGGGAACGCCAAGGGACGTTTCCCTTCGGAGCAACTGTGGCGTTTCCAAAAAAAAAAAAAAACCTCAAATAGGGTTGGAAATTCGGAGTGGGAAAAGGAGGGGAAAACCCCATAGAGAGAGAGGGGTTGAGACCCGTCACCCCAAAACCAGCTGGGGTGGCCTTAAAACCCCGGTAAACAAGGAAGGCGGCAGGTTTTTATCATGGGGAAAAGAAAAGAAAATTGATTTTTTTTTTTTTTCCGCCCGACGCCACGCAGGGAGGTGAATTATTGGCTCCGACACATCGGGGTCCCCAAGGTCCCCTCCCACGGGGTGGCTTTGGGTTTGGGGGTGCTGGAAGGTGCCGTCCGGCAGCTCCAAGGAGCAAAGCGGCTTTTCCCGGGGGACCCAGATTTTCCCCTCTCAGGGCACCCCAAAGAGGGGAGAGGGGTAGGCTGGCCCCCCCACAGCACCCACCTGCCTGCTGGGCTAGGGGGATTGGGGGCACGGAGAGGGGCCGGTGGGTGCTGTGACCCCCCCTCCCCCCGGTACCCCTGGGTCCTGCCGGGTGCCCCCCAAAAGCTCCCCAGGGTCCTGCCCGGTGCCCCCCGGCTCCCGTACGGCTCGCTGGATTCTCCCTGGCTGCTCCGTGCCCCGCCCGGTGACCCCCCCGGTACTCCCGGGTCCTGCCCGGTGCCCCCCAAAAGCTCCCCCGCGTCCCGCCCGGTGCCCCCCCAGCTCCCCCGCGCCCTGCCCGGAGCGCTCCGGTCCCCTCCCGGTTCCCCTGCACCCTGCCCGCTGCCTCCCCCGCTCCCCCCCCCCCCGGTACCCCCCGTACCCCCGGCGCCCCGGGGCTCACCCAGCAGCGCAGCCAGCGCCAGCGCGGCCCGCGGGAGCGCGCCCATGGCCGGAGCCGCCGCCGCAGCAGGTGCCGGGGACGCGCCTGGGGCGGGGCCCGCCCCGCAGGTGGGGGCGTGGCCTCCGAATGGGGCGTGGCCTCCGAGGGGGCGTGGTAAGATGAGGGGGCGTGGCCTCTCCCCACCCCATGGGGGTTCCCCAGCCCCAGGCAGCGTGGGTCCCCCCCAGCCATAACTACCAGCCGAATTTGTGATGATTAATTAATTATAGGGGTTATTATTCATTAATTATGATATTAGGGTTATAAGGGGGGGCGCAATGCGGCACCCCGCTGCCACCCCCGGCGTGGGGGGGGCGCACAGGGACCCCCCCCTAAACCCTCCCCAGCCACATCCCTCGCCCTTCTCCCGCCGACGTCCCCCGGGGGCCTTCGGATCAACGCCTTAATCCTGCAAAACAAATTAAAAAAACCCAAAACAACCCAAAAAAGGACTTTTTCTTTTCTTTTTTTTTCCCACCCTCCGGCTCAAGCTCCCTGATTTTAGGGAGCCCCGGGCTGAATCCCGCCCGGCTCAGCCGAGGTTATCCCGGTCCTCGATCCCACCAGGGTCAGACCTCGAAGCACGAGCCGAGAGATTAGACGCCTGCGGATGAGGAGGAGGAGGAGGAGGAGGAAGGGGGAATTAATCCCTTCTCACCCGCATCTCCCCCCGTAAATCCAGCCCGGCCACCGGGATTGCAGGATCCGGCCACGGGGAGTAAGGAGGCTTTTTTGGGATCGACCCGGCCAGATCCCACCGGGATCTCACCTCTCCTGCAATCTCACCTCCTGGTCCATCCGCCGCTTCCCTCTTGGCTGCCGGCAGAGGTTTTTTGGGGCAACTCACCCTATTTTGGGGCAATTCACTCTGTTTTGAGCGCTGGGAGTGTGTGCGTGTAGGGGGGGTGACCTCCTCCTCTTCCTCTCTCCGCCAGCTCGGGGCTCAACCGCATCCGAAGGCGACGCCAACCTCCAGCCCGGCAGCGGTCCTGGCCTTTTCAAAGATTCCGAGCATCTCCGTAGGGAAGGAAACCGGCTCCAGCGGCGCTCGCCCCCCATAAAAGAAATAAATTAAACATCTCTCGCGATAACGACCCCTGGAATGAAGCCCCGGTGGAAATATCCCGGGAGAAGACCTCCGCGGCCCCTAAAATTCCCCCCTCGAGGAGGAGAAAGACATTTGCCGAAGCCCGTACGCGTTTGCTTGATTTTATTAGGACCGACACATTCATCGTATGTCACAACTTCACCGATCGATGAGCTTTTGAAAATAAAATTAAAAAAAAAAAAAAACCAACCAAAACCGCCAGCGCCAGCCAGCAAGATAATGGGGCTTATATAGTAACACGTCTGAAAAAGGCATTAAATGCGTCCTCCCCCGTCCCCGTGTCCCCCCCCGTCCCCGTGCTCCCCCCCTCCCCAAAACCCCCTTCCCCATCTCACAGCTTTGATTGTATCCATAAGCATGGTTCGACACCAAAAAAAAATAATATATATATATATGTTTCCCAGCTGCCAGGTTATTCTCACGAAGAGGCTAACTAGAACTCAAAAAAAACCCGAAACAAAATGACAACAACAACAACAACAACAAAAAAAAAAACCCAAAGAAAAAGAAAAATAAAAAGGCCAGGAATTATTTTAATGTTAAAAAAATAAAATAAAATAAAAGCGGATATGGCATCGCTACTAGTAAAGTGGAATACATCACAGAAACCAAAGTCTTTTTGCAGGCAACACTGTTCGGAGAGAGGAGAACACTTGACGGGTGAAAAAAGTGAAGTTCTAAATTATATACAATAGTATCTAAGGGTGGTTTTGAAAAACAGTCTCCTTTAACGTGATTCAAGGTTTAACTTGCCGTTATCTATTGCTTATTTATTCAGATCCGTAATAACACTTAAGAGAGAGACGGATGCGTAAAAATGAGACACCGTGGAATAAAGAAAAACCAAAAAAACCAGCTTTTCGTATGAAAACGCCACGTGTACGCGCTTGTCCGATGTGGAATGTACCTACAGTCGTCGCACGGGCCGGGGGCTTCTCCTCGCCGCGCCGCTCCGGTAGGAAAACCGGCCGGTCCGTCCGGCAAGAGAGCCGGGACAGGCTCGCTCGCTGGGGATGGGCTCGTGGAAAGCGCCCCGCAAGCCTCTTATCACCCCAAAACTCGTTTCCAGGCGGAAAAGTCCGACTTGCCCGGCTGTGAACGGACAGGATCCGAAAGCGTCTGGTAGCGAGATGGAAAAAAAGGGGCCGAAAGCCCTAATCCTTATGAAGGACGAGACTCAGTTGTTAAATTTTAAGGGGTATCCGATGGCTTTTTCCAGGCACTCTACCAAAGAGCCGGCGGAAAGAAAATCCCTCTCCACTTCCACAAATTTGATGTAGATGGATTTGGGCGACACGCCGGGCTCTACGACGCAGTTCTGAGATAAAAAGGCGTTGATCCCGACCCAATCTTTGCTGAAGGTTTTGGTGTTTGCCTGAAAGTGTAAAAACAGGCACTGCTGGAGAGTCCGGACCTCGGCGATGCCGAGGTAACAGTAGATAATCCGGGCGGATTCCATATCCACCCGGAGGGAGGCTTGCGGCGAAGGGACCTCCAGCTCCCCTTGAGTCTCATTGCCAGGATCGGGCCCTCTGTGCTCGGCGAGAGGGGAGGGGGGTTTCTCGTGGCACTCTTCGTAACCAATGGCGTACAAGCCGGGGCTTTTGGGGATCCCTCCCGGTAATAAATACTGAACGACGTTTCCTCCGGTGGGTTTGGAGTGAGCGATGGGTATCCAGTCGATCTCCATGTGCAGCTCGAGGCACCTGGCTTCGCTGATGGTGATCTCCAGGAATTTGTAATAAACGTTTTTCCAGTTCATTTTCTGCACTCTGGTCATGATAACCCGACCCTCCGGTTTTTCCGAGTTGAAATATTCCCGGAGCCGCTTGCCGAGGGGTACCTGCGAGCTGATCTCCGCGTAGTGGTAACGAATATCCTCCTTCCAGCGGGTGTTGTAACCGATGCCAAAAATGGCCAGTTTGTTAGAAAGATGGAGCCTGGAGAAGTCCGTCCAGCTCTGAAACAGCTCCCACTTCAACTGGACCGACTCCAAAATTTGCATAATGTTCTGCATGACGTCGCGCTTCCTGGAAATTAAAAAACACGGAGAGAAGGATAAAGGCATCAGTAAACGGGAGCTGCAAAGCCATCCCGGCGAACGCACCGACCTTTGGAAAATATTAATCCCTTCCAGCTTTCATGGCTGCTTTTTAGGTGGTGGGTGTTTTGTTACGATATATGCCCTGTATTAGGTGAGTTCACGGATTATGACACCACACTGACGGGGTTGGTTTTTTTTTAATTAATCTCAGCAAAACCAAAGAAAAACCCAACCCCAACTCCTTCCAATATCTCAGGCAAACTACAATCTCGGCTGGAAATGAGAGTTCATGCAAAAAGTGCTGCAGGAGATAAGCCGGTAAAGAAAGCGAGAGCTGATAAATCCCCAAGTTCAGCTTCCGAGGAAGATTTCTGCTCTTACCAACTCCCCAAAAACCAGGGGTGGAAATGTCCTGCTCCTACCTGGACCTGGATTGCAAGGAAACGCGTCTCTGGTGCTGCTAAATAGATGCAAATTCAGTTACCGGGTTGTTCTTTACGGCCGTGCGTTGCCATCGGCACGCGGTCCGTCGCAGGCGACGGGAGCCGCATCCCTAATTTGCAACCGCCACTCAGAACGCTTCCACCTCGTCATTACTCCAAAATTAACGCCAGAGAACGGGGCTGCAATTATAAAACACACAAAGCAAGCGCCAAGCCGCTCTGAAAGGCTCGGTCCCAGCGCTGGATCAGAAACACGGCTCAAGGGACCGACCCCGCGGAGGAGAAGACGCCGGTGAAGATGACCGGCGTCCGGACACAACCGATGCCATAACCCGCAGCGTGACGGACAGCAGAAATCTCTCTGGCTATCCAAGAAAGAAATCCCCGCTTTTCCAAAGATTTCTTCTCCCTCCCGGTAACGCCGCCGGCATCAAAGCGTGTTTCCCCAGCGGGGATTTACACTTCGCTAAGCGATCAGGAGAGAGCATTCGCGTGCGCCTGAAGCGAGCTGGAACAGCTTCCTCCAGGATGAATGAGACGCTTAGGGCGTAATTAGCTAGTAGGGAGGAACGACTCATTTTCGGAGTTCTTGTTCTATAATCAAAG
Source organism: Mycteria americana (assembly GCF_035582795.1). Taxonomy (NCBI): domain Eukaryota; kingdom Metazoa; phylum Chordata; class Aves; order Ciconiiformes; family Ciconiidae; genus Mycteria; species Mycteria americana. The sequence goes on from NC_134383.1 coordinate 8,315,137, forward strand.
CCTTAGGAAGATAACGCCACTCGTTTGGTAACGGAGAAACCTCTCTCGGTCCAAGCAACGGGATGTAAAAGCTTGCCCCACGCAGCTCTCCTCCCTTGCATCTGCTGCGCTGCATCTGTACAGCTGAACCGCGATCGCATGGGGGTCACCGCATCCCCAAGAGGATCTTTCCTCCTCCCACGTCCCACCAGGAGAACGTGCTGCTGCTTTAGTCCCCGCTCCAGGTGACACCGGTTTTCTTCGGCAGGGCACGCGTGGACTTCCTTCCTCTCGTGGGCTCCTTCGCTGTGCTCACGAAGATTACCTAAAATCCCTAAAATCAGCCTTTCCCAACAGCTGCCCGATGGAGTTAGGGCGTGAGGCTGGTGAGGGACACGAACGTCTTGAAGCAAGAGCAGATACGACGTCCCACAAACGGCGCAAGGATACACCCGGGGTTGAGATGCCAGCAGTTTGTTTCTGCCCAATAAATCCCTACATGGATCGGAAAGTCTCTTTTTCCATCATATTGATATAAAGGTGCAAAGAAAAAGGGTTTGGGAGCTGCTGACCCTTTCCACGGTGCTGGAGAGGTCCAACCTCACAGCCTCTCATCTCAAAAAAATCCGCCTTCATAGGCGTAAATATAATGCACGTGATTTTGGGAAGGTTCTCCAAGCGCTGGTTGTCCTTTAGGCCACCTGATGCCTCCGGGGCAGGCTGAAGGCACTGGGCTGGGGACCACAGAGCTCTGCGTCGAGCAGTTTGACGCACACCAGCTCTGCAAGCCTCAGGTGGGGTGTCCAAGCCCCCCAAGACCAGGTCTGAGCAATCCAGGCTGAGATTCCACACTCCTCACGGTGACGGGAGGGACCGCATCCATCAGCACGCCGCCGATCTTAACCATCTAGCAGCAGCGACCACGCCAGAAGATTCCCGGCTAGACCTGAAAAGGCACTTTGGCAAGGGCATCTCCGCCACGGTCAGAGCCCAACTGAGTTTCTAGAGCACCAAGGAGGGGACCTGCTTGGCAAAGGGGAGTTGTGTTCGAGCCAGGGGCTTTTAAAAACTCCCGTTGCTTATTTGAAGTTCCTTCTGAGGAGTCATTCCCACATCCCCCTTGCCTGGCAGCAAAGGAGAACGCAAGGAGAGAAACACCGTACAAGAAAAACACATATTTACCCCAAATCTGTTTATATTTACATACAAACACCGCAGCGATACAAGTCTGGGCTGTTTCAAAGCTTCTTTACAGCTTCCCTGATGCTTCTTCAGATGCTGAGCAGCGCAGCATCGCTACGCTTGGAAAACGTCTTTTTTTTAGGCTTTTGGAAGTGGAAAGTCACCTTCAGGGGACGAGGGGACCAGACGGACAAGGGGACCCGGTAAGCGCTGGCTCGGCGCAGGGCTGTTTCACCGCTGTTATACGCTCATTCGACTCCAGACAGACAGCTGAGCTCAATTTAAAGCAAGCAGTCCCATCCAAACCCAACAGGAGAAAGCACAGCGTGGGTAGATTTTCATTCAACAGTGGAGGAACAGAGCTAAGAACCAAAAAAAAAAAAAAAAAAAGCCCCCACCTTTATTAATTACACTATAAATACGCTCGCTAAGTTTAGTTCGGCAAAAAATAGAGCTGAAGCTCTGGTGAAAAAAAATTAGTCACTCAAAACTGCTCCTGCTGGGAAGAGGAATAGTTTCACTAGAGATGATCTCCGGCAGCACCTTGCGTATGAGAGAGGAGAAGGGCTTTCCACCGAGGGAATCCATCGCTTCAAGCACACAGGGAAAAAGAAATGTTAAAAAGCTCTGCTTTTCAGTTTTAGCATCTCCTCTTCCCGCTTACACCAGGACTCGAGGGCTCGGCAGCCGCCCCACTGAGCTTCACCCCTTCCCAGGCTCTATCCAGCATCTCTGCGACTCATCCAAGCAGAGGTAGAAGCAGTAAGAATCAAATTGTTACTATTATTTATTTTTTCAACAGAAAAATCTGAGCTAGCAGAGGGTTTACCCTGCATCAGCGCTGTGTGTCACAGAGCAATCTCATTTTTCATCTGCAGAAGGTGCCCTAGAGCTGGATTTTACCCTATCGTCAAACCATGACCTCCGCGCTGGAGACTGGCCATCTGCATTTCTTTCTCCTCGGAAGCTTTTGCAATTCAAATGAGGAAAGATGCGAGATGAGACGTGGTGTGAAGTCGTTCTAAGGCACTGTTTCCAAACAAAAGCAGACTTCAAAGAGGCCGAAACAGCTGGTTTCAGTGAAGGACCCAGCTCCCCAAGCTTTTTCTAGTTCATCTTCACAAAGCCCGCAGTGAATAAAACCGCCCCTCAAATACATTTAAAACAGCAGAACAGAGTCTTAAGTAGCATTTCACTTTTCAAAACAGTTTATTTGGAGGCAGCAGCGTGCCAAGGGGATGCAACAGCAGAGCCGACGCAGGGAAGGAGAGTCCAGCTGATGGAGCACGGGAGCCGGACACAGCTTACCTCTTGCTCTTCGCTTCCGACACCGCCGAAAATAAGGCAATCCAGGAAATACGGGAAGTCCTTATATGTCTTTGGAGGCCAGTTATTTACTACCTGAAGCTAAGAGAGGCAGCGCTGTCCGTGCCAACGTGCTGCGCGGCTTGCTCAGAGATACCAGGCGTAGGGTTTGTTGGTGCACGATCAGGTCTCGGCGCTGGCCGGGCTGGCAGGAGCAGCTGAACCCCTCGCAGGCAGCAGGAGCCACGTGAGCTCCCTCTCTTTCTGCAGGTTTGCGGTCAGTCGATAGCGACAGCGGATTCACACGTGTGTGTTTTATCAGGAAAAGAAGAGCCAGAATAAATTCCAGTGCTCCGAGAGCTCCATGATACGTTTCCTACAGCAAGCATCTTAGCGGCTCTCTCCCACCCTCTCTGCTAGGAAAATAGTGTCATGGTGCACGTCTGCTCCCGTGGTTTTCGGCAAGCTGCTTAGCTCCAAAAAATCCTTCCAAAAATCCTTCCAAAATCCCAGGGGAGGGAAAGGGATAAGCAAAGACAAGATTTGTAGCAATACACATGCTTATAGTCCAGCATCGCCACACCGTAATTTCTCCGGGTCCAAAATCGCAGCACAAGGTTCAGCAAAGAATCTGAATGCACCGCCGCTCCCTCCGATTTTATTGAGATTATTTCTGCTGGAAAGCTGCACGTGACCAAGAACGCAGACAAACTGAAGCCCTACCTTCTTTGAAGTAAGCGATGTGTATTTTAAAACGCTGGCCAAAGAGGTGAAAAAAGTTTGGCACCTATTTATTGTCTGCAGCTTTTAAGAATAGACACAATTCTATTTTTTGAAGATAATAAATACATACCCAGCTTATCTACGTATCAGCCACTCTTCTCCTGACTGCTTTTAATCTACTAAGTCAGTTTAAAAGTTTTTGTTCTCATAGTGGGGGGGGGGGGGGGGGGGGGGGGGGGGGGGAAGTAATTTTCAGCAAATCTATGTTGGAAGATGCTTTGTGCTTCCGCTGAGCGTGGAAGATGGGTTTATCACCCGCACGCTTCACAAAACACCCAAGAGTTCAGAGCCTTCTGTGCATTTTAGAGGGAACTTGGTGGGGGGGGGGGGGGGAAAGGACCACAAAACTCTGCAAAGTCTAATCTACCAAATCCAATCCAGCCATCCATCCACACAACAAAACCTGGAAGAGAAGATTCAGGCAGTCTGAGCCTCCACCTCTGAAAATCCAGGATTATTTTCGATGCAATTCCCTAAAGCACGCCTTGAAAGGTAAAATTATCCCAGAACAGTCCTAAAAAACTGTTCAAAGAGGCGATAATCATGTTTACTCTGAAAAAAAGTTATTTTTTTCCAGGTCATCCTTGAGTCACTAAACTGAATTTGCTCCACGTTAAGAAAGAAGTCACCTTTGGGTACCGTGAAAATCCACCTGAAGTGAGGAGTTTGACGAAGCTAGGTCATTACAATGGAAGCTTTTTAAAAATTATTTTTATTTTTTTAGGTTTTGGAGGGTTTTTTTTTTTCCTTTAGTTACAGTAAAAAGCCTCTGTTGTATTACTAACCAGGGACGCTATGTTAATGTATACAGTGCCGATGACTCCCTACTCTACAGAAGTTCATTTTCCAGCATAGGAAACACCAGATTGACTTCAGATGACACTACGAGTCACTGGCAGGGGAGCTCGTGCGCGGAACCCACCCAGAAGGGTCCGCGAGCCAATTTGGGTGGCTAACTCCCATCGCAGACAGATCTAAAACCACCCTCCGGGTTTTAAAACCCTAAAGGTTGGAAGAAAGGAGCCCTGGTCTGAGTAAATACGGCACAATTCCTTTGATTTTTTCGAAACGCTCTGTGTTATTCTTGGCGAGGCAAGGGAGATTCACATGCTCAAAGCATTCGAAACGCTCCAGTACTCGTCAGATTAAACTGATCCAAAAGGTTACAAGTCAGCTCTGGAAAGTTATAAAAATAATAATAATAAAAAAAAAATCACAAGCTTTGGCATGCCTTCCCACCAAGGAGGGGAAACGCATGAACTTTCCTTGCAAGCATTACTCACACCAAGCCAACAGCACACACTACTACCGGGGTGCTGCGTCCCTCTTCTCACTCTTTCTTTCCTCCACTCCTCCTATATTCTCTTTTTTTCCTTACGTCCAAAGGGGCAAACTTCAGGCAGATGGGGGAAAAAAAAAAACCAAACAAACAACAACCCAGATTACAAATAGATCCAAGAGTTTGGCCTCATGTCACGATACCCGCAGCCTGCCCACGCACATCCCTAAGGAATCTGATGTGTATTTTATCCGCATTTTAAGTCCTTGCATTCATGTAGTAAGTCTTGTTTCGCCTGCTGAATGACGCAGCCAAGAAGAGACAGAGTTGTGAAGCTTTTCAGATGTTCTGAGGTAACTGGAATAATGCATAAAGCAGATTCAACTGTATGAATAGTCTTGCACAATGTATTTATAATTATAATCAGAAGTTTCAAATATCCTCCCCTCCTGCACAACATCCCCAAGGAAACACATTCCAGGGTAAAACATTCATAAATTACTTACTGCGTGTCTTCTGAAGATTCCTGTTTTATCTTTAATGTTCTTTTTGTGGTAGGCATTTCATCTGAAAGGTAAAATTCCAACACATAATTATATTTTAAATAACATTCCTGGGGCTGCCCCCTTTTTTTTTTTTTTCTAAGGCTGAAATTAACAAAAAATTTAAAAAATTAAATCTCAGTTGCTTCCTAAGCCAGGCAGTCCGCTAAGTTCTGCACAAGACGGCTCCAGTTCCTACATCCTCCGTAACTGAATATTATTATATTATTTTTTTTTTCTTGGAAGCGATGTGATCAGTTATGATCTGAATCTGTCTCCGCAAGTGCAAAACCTTTGAAGGACAAGACTACAATTCCCACTATTAAATCACCGATCAATTTAATTGCAAACGACATTGTTAAAAAAAAAAATAAAAAGGAAAAAGAAAGGAAAAAAAAAAGGCTATTCTGCTTTCAATGGCAGACTTGAAGAGCAAGCACCAGAACGAATGCATCTGTATTCCATTTGGATGTTGTGTGCTAAGTGCTTTTCTCATAACTTCTCTGAACGTCCAGAATATCGTCAGCCCAAGTGCACACAAACCTCTCCAATGCGGCTGAAGGAAAACGGTGACAAACCAGGAGACCGCAGTTTGACTCCCCAGAACGAGTCAACCTAGATAGAATTAGCCATCGTTTACATACGTTTTGTAACCCGCCGTCTTCTCCCCACCGTTTCTCTCCCACATATTTCTGACTTTTAAATCCCCCGGGGAAGAAGTCTGAGAGAAACGGAACGCGGTTAACAGCCAGCTTGCAAATTTTAATGTTAAACTGCAATTTAAGCCTCTTTCAAAGCATCCCAACTCACCGGTCCCCTGAACACAGATGCGTACAGATACGCGACTGCCTCTCCCCTCCCTGTTTCAGCCTACAAATCATGAGGGGAAAACCACCCCATCACACCGAGAGCCTTTAGCCAATTCACCTTCTAGCTACCGCTTCGCTTGGGTCTCCATTGAATTTGATCGACGTAAAGTTTCCGCCGTGAAAATAACCCCCTTGCTCAGCCAAGGGAGGAACACGCACCCGTAAGATTGGTGGCTCAAGAGATATAAATACACTTAAAGAAACCCACTCCTTCACAAAACTGCTCGGAGCAGCGTGCATTTTCCATCAAGAATGTGGTACCGTGCTCCGTTTGACAAAATTCAATAAGCCACAGGCAACAACCAAATCTCCAAATTAATTAATATATTGATTCTTATGCAGACACACCAATAATTCAGGCAAGAAAAGCATGTAGAGGAGCTCGGTTCAGGTCTCGATCCTGGAGTGTGAGCGTGCTTGCTTTTTTTTTTTTTTTAATTTAAAAAAGGCCATACGTCTGGATATAAGCATATTTATATATTTAAAACAAACATACCGGTTAGGGTATGTAGGAAGAAGGAGCAACATTTATTAATAGCAGTGGTCTGAAGTCCTGTTCGTAATTTAAGTGCCCGGTGTTTGACCGGTAACTCACGGGCTCAGCTGGTGCCCAAGGACCTCCAAAGCAGGGTACCACTGAAAGGGAAAGCATGTCCCTGATCCCACGAGGGGAAGCAGAACCGAGCAGGGAAGGAGAGACAGGGAACATGTTGCCACCTCCTCCTCCACTGTTTCTGGCCCTTCTTTCCTCTTGCTAGGCTCTTTCAACTTAAGTCCTGATCCTAAAATACCTCGGGAACCACGGTTTGCTTTTGAGGAGGAACCGGGTAATTTCTTTCCCTTTTCTCCCCAAGGTCATCAGGTGTTTAGCATCTAGAGCACGTCATGTCCGAAACGTGGAAGTTGGTACTGAGATATGTACATGTGAGAGAGGAATGGGCACAGAGCACAGGTAAAACCAGAGGATGGAGATGCGCCAAGACGGGATTTCTTACCCAACTCCTGTTCGCCGGTCTGGTAGCAATGAAGATCCTGACTGTGGTTTCCCCAGTCCTCTTGCGAATACTCCTCCATCGTGCTGCCGTCCGACTCCAGCTCCTGGTACAAGCCGCTGCTGTTGATGAGGACGGGCTGGCAGGGCTGGGAGTCCCATCCTCCCTGCCCAAACACCTGCTCCAGCTGTTCGAATGTGTAGCTGCTTTTCCTCTTCCCAACGCCATGCTCCTTCACGCGGCTGTAGCACCTGCGAAGGGTCTAAGACAGAAAAACGCACGTTAATCAGGCGGCGGCGGGTTGGAAGAGCACACATTCACTTGCAGACAGTTACACGGCTGCTAGGCAGAGTTTAGGGTTGGGTTTTTTTTTTTTTTACTTCTGCTGATCAGTATTTGCCCCACGCTCACGGGCTAAATGCAATGCTCCCCAATTAATCTACGCCCGCCAGGAAGCATTGTACGTATCTGATGTTCCGGCTGCAGCGATTTAGCGTTAACATCTACGACACAGGACAAAGTTGCGTAGCAGCGACAGGTTCGTCAGATTTAACTCGGGCGATTTATTCTCTTCCCCACTTCACAAAAAAAAAAAAATCCCCAGATCTGCTATGTAACATAGGGGGGAAAAAAAAATAAAAATACCAAGAGACCCCCAGTCAGAGATACCAACGAGCCAAGAAAATGCACACCTACTACGAGGAGGAGAAAGCAGAGCTGGTGTTGTGCCCACAGCTTGGAGAAGGTGAAGCGGGGAGGAGAGAGAAAGGAAAAGAGAAAGAAGAGTCCCCCAAAGCAAAGACGGTCCAACCTTCCTTACTCTGGTAAGAAGACACAAGGTACAAAATGTATATGCCTAAGCTATTCAGCTAGGAAAATATATATTACTTACATATTTTGCATTCCTTACTAACTCACTCTGTCTCTTGTGAAGCTGCTGAAATTTAAAAGAGGTCAAATCAATAATGCTCCAAATTCCCAGACTTCGATATCAAGCATTAAGTAAGAAACAATACTAAGGCGGCTCTGTCTAATAAGTCTTTAAAACATTGCTGAGGCCGAAACCTCCCAGACAGAAAGATGCAAAACCCTGGTCGACTTTTGGTGATCCCTTTAGCATCCCGCACTGACAGCTGAGCCAGCGCATCAGGCTCGCTGCGTGACAGCGAGGCAAAGCTCTATAAACCTACGATTTCCGTCCATATTTCCCCCCTAATCCCGAGCAACACACAACTACTTGGGGGTAAAAAAACCAAAACAAACAAAAAAATCTTTATGCGCATCCCTCAATGTGGTTTTAATTCTACTCTACGCTTGAAAGATAATCATGTGCCCCAGGTCTGCTGGTTCTTGATGGTTTTCGGATTGGTAGAGTGCTAGAAAACATATTTTTTTAATATTAAATTTATTTGATTGCTCAGGTTCTAGCTTGAATGGCAAAGCCACCTCTGGAGTTCAAAAGAGGCATTAATTTGGGAAGAGCTAGTCCTGTCGCCTTGCTTTCTGGAGGAGGACTGTTAACGGACTTTCAAGCACACATCATTGCAAAAACCGCTTGTTTTTTCCCCCAAAAGGAACCTTTACATCTCCAGAAAGCTCAAACCTACCTAATGCTCCTCATATACTGGTTTAACAGCATCAGCGGGAAAGGAATATATTTCTAACCAGTTTCCTCGTGATATTCAGAGCCCTGGGGGCAGAAGCAAAACTGCTAAGCAGCAAGTCAGTTTTACCCGGCTGTTTCAAAAAAACAAAACACACACAAAAAGAACACAAAATAAAATAAATAATAATTTAAAAACCCCCAACATATAAACACACAGGCAGCAATAAGCACCAGAGTTATTCAGTGGAACCCTGCCCGATTTTGCCTTTGCTACTTCTCGGGATAAACGGGCAGATCCTCTTTGGGTGGACACCAGCAAATTTTAAGTTTCCATCTGCAAGCGGGGTAGAAAATAACCGGCTACGTCAACCTGGAACCAAAGACCAGGCCAAGAAACCTGTTAATATTCACTGGAGGAAGATTGGGTTCCCTAGGACTGGGGGTACAGAGCTAAATTTGGTTGTTAAAATTCAGCAACAAGAGTGCCTTGGGAATATCGAGGCAGTTTTAAGTGGTCCAGTTTGCCCGGCTCGCTTTTCAGAGGAAAAGCACATTGGAGGATGCATCACCCAGCTTTTTCACTCCAATTTCTCTCCTTTCAGCTCAAATCTCACCAAGAGATACGGGCAAACTCTCGTTTCACACCCAGACTCTTTCCAAAATCCACCCAAGTCAGATTTTTTGAAATATATTTCCCAAACCCCAGTTCTTACATCTGCCCTGGCTTATCCATTGGAGTTTTAGAGCCATTGCAGATTTAGAGTCTCTAGCTGATTTTATTAGCAGTCTTTAAGCTAAACAAACCGTCTCCAGCGCAGTTAACCAAAAACATCAATACTCTCGGCCAAACCCTCTTGGGAACGCTCGACATCCGCAGCCACTCGCTCTATTTTAAGCGTGTGCTTCAAACAACTCTTCCTACCGATGGAGTTATCGAGTATCTCACACCGGGTAGGCAGCCTAGTAGTAATTACCTGTTTTGTTCAGGCTGCACACTGGCTTATTTTGCCATGAAAATAAGTTAGTATCTAGTCACTGGAGACTACTACAAGAATTCAAGGGAGCAACGCAAAAAGGGGGCAAAAATAGATGAGCAATACTCTCATCGCTCATTACTCTTGCAAGTCAAGAGTACTTTTGAGGTTACTGCCTCGATGCTTCTGGATCTGGCTGCGCGAGCCACCTTTTACCTCTGCTTCTGGCAACAGATAATCTAAAATTTGAGTGAAATAAGCTAAAATTCGGTGCTTTCAAAAGCACCAGAAGGCCCGCGGCCAAGCAGCTGGTGGCTCCTCGGTCTTGTTTCCCGGAGAATCAAGACTCCTGCTAGCTCTTCCTTCTCGGAGGCATTCCCCAGCTTCTCCAACAGCCAGTCCCTACCACTTTTCTAAGTGACATTCACCTCCGAATAACACGGGTCAGCTCCGTTTCACAGATGCCCACAGGCTTCTGCGCGGCAGGGGTGAGGTGGACCAGACCGGTGGCTCTCCCTCTGCAGCTGCCCGCACGTCCCACGACAATTTTCTTCAGAGACCCTGGTAAGACCTAAACAATTGCTCAGACTTCAGGAAACCTCCCCTGGACATTTTATAGCACTCAATGGTTCCGATACTTTTCTCCCAGCAGGTTATTCTGATGGCCAAGATTTAAGATCGAGGGTTTTCTTACGCACCTCCTCTACTCCTCTCGGTGTCCAGCTCAACTCCTGCTCCGTGGTTCCTGAAGTGCACATACATATATTGATACAGATAGACAAGAAACCAGTACATTTAGGACAAGTAACTGAAAACAGACCTGATAACTGCCCAGTGACTGCACAGACTGGAAGAGACCGAGGCTTTTGCTTATTGTTCTGCAACACTGCCTGCAATACGAAGACAGATTATCCCCGCTTAATTTACAATTATGAAATCCAAAGGAGGAGACAGTCAAAAAGCTCAGCGTGGATCTTCCCACCATTTCTAACTTACGAGCCCTCATCTTCTCTACAAGTGAAGCCACAGGAGAACCGATCGCTCTGCAGGAACTGCAGCATGACGGTCAGAAACACTGGTCAGAAAAGCCTTAGGAAGCGACTCTGAGGAAGGCTGTAGACACAGTCCTCCTCCCAGCAAAAAAATACGATGAGGGAGAACCACACCACAGTGAGCTTTTTATGTATAACCCCAGAGATGGCCCAACACAAGAAACTCCAGATCCCTGATCCGAGACGTACTCTTACTCAGCGAGACGCTACGGGCTCCGCAGAGCAGTTAGGTGGCCTGCAGGCGTGTCCACATTAATCTATTTAAGTCTATTAAATGATAGCAGCTGGCCTAGAAGGGGTCCCGATGGCACAGAGCAGCACTTAGCCCAACGTTCAGCTCCGAAGATGCTCTTTTACTTAATGGGAGAGAGGAGCTCTTGGCTTTATGTCCCGAATTAAGAACGGCAGTATCAAATAGCTTCCTTCCTCTTCGTGCCAGGATACTCACAAGCAACACGAGATGTAACTACACTGGGACAAAAGAAAGGGCTTTTGAAACCTGGAGTGGCTGTAGAGCACGTAGGGATGACCAGCACAGTGAAAGTTCTTGAAATCTTCATTCCCGAGTTGGTTGGTGGGGTTGGTGGGCCACAAGGAAACAGAACCGTCTACAGTAGTCTGATAGCTCTGCTCAACTCGCTAGCTCATGAACTTTTAGCTTAAAAGGTGTGTGCAAGGCAGGAGAACACGAGACTTACACGGGATATCGCCACAAGAAGCCCTATTTCTGTGGTCCATCCAGAATAAAAGGAGAAGACACAGCACCTTAAACTCTCAAGAGAGCCATACACCACTGCAGAAAGGTAGCTGACGACTTCGACATGTCTCCGACACAAGACACCGAGTCGTAATGCTCCTCTGCAAAACACAAGCAGCCTCGTGCAAACCTGCCCTTAAAACTTCGCAGGCGTGCACTGCAGGAGCTGCCACGGACCGGTCTGCAGAGGCTCCAGCCCCACAGGTGGCTGCACATCTGCCGCACGCCGGCAGTCAAAATAAATCATGCTTTGCACCGAAAAGCGAAGCCTCGATTGTATCATGATGTGCCCGAACGCACAGGGACTTCCTGAAGGATTTGGCTCCGGCCCAAAGGTCTCCGGTACGGAACAAGGAAAGTGATGGGAATGTCCTGAGAGGAGAAGCGTGGCAAGAGGGAACAGAGACAAGTTGATCACCTGATCGAGATAGGAACCAGAGATCTCTTTGGACAATGACTTGAAGAAGCAAAGTCACCCTAGAAGACACAGACAAGGGATGTCAAGTAAGGCACGTGTTTTTAAGTGGGGTTAGTTAGCCAGAGCTAGAACTTAACAAAAAAACGCAGCGGATTTTCCACCACTGCCGATTTCTAAATCACAATTAAATATATTAAAAAAGATAAGCTCTTGCCTGGACAGGAATTATTTACAGAAGCGCTAGAGCCAATTGCAGAGGTCAGCCTAGATAAGGCAGGACTTTGCCAGCGACCAAGAGGGAACGAAGCTGGGGTATAACGAGGCGTGGCCCGGCCGGGTGAGGAACTCATGCAGGGATACGCAGTGCCAGGAGACGATGAACCTCCCCGCAGCGGCGGCGGGCTACACCTCGCGTCTCAAAATAGCCACCTGCGAAGATGCTCCATCGGCTGCTGCTATTAGAGAGCTGAGAATAAAATTATTCATACCCTTCTCAGGGATTTGATGCTAATCGGGCTAGACATCTAGAGAGAAGAAACTCTCCAGTACTGCCTGTGGAAAGGCAGATGGCTGGGCACCTCCATCTCCCGACGTGCTGAGCTCCTGGTTTAAGACAGCACTGGAGGAAAAGAAGAGTAACTAGTTAGAGCTGGAGAAGGCAGACCAGCAAAACCCTCTGCTGTGCCCATACCCACCACAGCCAACGCCTTTTGGCTCTGTAAAGAGTTTAGACGGGATGGATGGTGTGGATTTAGGATTTAGTGGTGGTCTTGGTAGTGTTAGGTTTATTGTTGGACTCGATCTTAAATGTCTTTTCCAACCTATATGATTCCGTGTGTGATTCTGTGTGTGACGCATCTTACAGACAGAGCTCAGCTTGCAGAGACCCACGAGTAAGGTTCAACCTACTCCTGGCATGACCTGCTCAAAACCTGCATTTAAACCCCCTCACTACTTACTTTAGAGCGATGAAGGCCACGCTTGAGTAGACTTGCCTTCGGAAACACGCTCATTCCTAAAAGCAAACTTGAAGTTTCACACATCCGCTGCGATCAAGGCAAACATCTTTATGCCACCCACAAAGCCTGCCTTTCAAGGAAAGCCCAAAGTGCAGCAGCCTGGACCAAAGAGGTCCGAGATGTACTCAAGAGGTCCTATCTCTGCTATCAGCAAGCCACGAGAGACCACACAGATTCAAATCCCTCCTGGTTCTCGCTCTCAAATGAACGGGCAGAGCGAGGCCACAAGCCCCCCCAGAAGATGAAGAGCAGCACAAACCCTCCCGCAGGTGGGAGGAAAAATGCTCCTCTCCAAAACAAGCCTCAGCCGAGTGGCAGAAAGCTCAACACGGGTGGCACCACGGGAGAAACTTCTCCTGTAGCTCAGAAAGCTAAAAAACTTTATGGACAACACCATCCTAGCAGCGTGTCATTGCCCATCCAGGGCCGGGTGTCTCCAGAGGAAGGTCCATGCCACTTGCTTTCAGCTGTGTTGAGAAAACTTTCTCAGTGGAGAGCAGTATCTAAATCTGTGGGAAAAGCTGGAAATAAAATACCAAAGGTGGCTTTAACTCCAGTTTTCACCAGGACCAGTGGTCAAGGGTTGGTAACTGGTGAGACCACAGCGGTCCGCAGAGCGTCACCTACTTGGCCCCCAAATTTATAGACTTAGCAGGATGGAGCATAGCCGGGAAGAGTAATGAAAGCAAATCCGCCCCCCACACCGGCGCTCGAAGCTGTACGCTCTCATACCAGCCTCATTCTGCCGAGCGTTTCAGGTGCATCCAGTTGCTTCTAAAATAAATACAACTCCACAACCAACCCTCCAGCACCTCCTGCATCACTGCCACTGGCACTCTTTCCTGACATCAAAGCAGCCTCTACAATAACCGATGCCAATGGGATGCCCAAAATTTCCGCCTGCCTGCGTGTGCTGGCTAAGGGCAAGTGATAAAAATCAGGAGGAGGATTTTTAACACCTTCCCAAGTCCTCCATAGTCAAGGAGCATGACAGGGCAAAACTGCGTGCTCCCAAACTGAGATTTAATGTTCACAAATCTCCCAAACTGAGATTTAGTGTTCAAGTTTAGCAAGTTTGTCCTTCAGCAACGAGTTCCTGGCCATCAGCTGTTTCTGTCTCAACAGGATAACCTGCCAGCTTGCTCCCAGCTCCCTCTGGGAATCATTTTGTGCCCATGCAATGAGCGGTGGATGACCCAAGTACGCCAGAACAACCAGACCAGAGTATTACAGACTCACAACGTGGCTGCAGAAGCCACTGGACAGTAAAGACCCTGCGGCACGTGCAAAGCAAGAGAGATTCCTACCGGCATGACACCGCTCTGCAGATACCCCGGCCGAAGAGATTGGAGGAAGCTGCTCTGCAAGAGGGTTCACTCCACGTGACGCTCTCCTCAAGAGATGGTCCTCAACTGCAGCCCCACAATACATCCAAGAAAGAGTAAAACAAATAAATCTGTTCTTTGTCACTGAAGAGTTTATTTTTTCCAGCTTATAAACGTCAACAGAAAGTTGCTCCCACCTACCGGGGCCTGAGAGATCCTCCAGCGAGAAGCTGGGCTGCTGGAGAGGATTCAAGGAACGACTCAGCCTGGAAAACCCAGCGTATCTGAATCTATTTAAGCCAAAGAAAGATCCGGAGGTAACTTGAACACCGCCTGCACACATCGCAGCCGGTGGAGCCACCCGGACAAGGATCTGGGCCTGAGATAACAAATACAAGCTAAAGATAAAATGCATTCAAAAAAAAGAGAAGGCAAAGCTGTTTTGAAAGTGGACGGTTGGCTGGCTGCTACAAAATGTACCGATGCTCCATCATCTGAGATCTTCAAATTAAAAGACAGCCGCTCTGCTCAAGGTTATTGGACCTAACGATGAAAAGCTGGGTGAAATCCAATCTCCCGTATCACGCAGGAGGTCAAACTAGATTACGGCAAGTGTGGCTTCTGAGATAGGCTAGTTAGCACAGCTTTTCCTTCCTTAAAAACAACTTCACGTAAGATTTAAAAATAGATTGTTTACATCGTAAAGCAGCTAAAACCACAGCCCCATGACAAATAAGCCCCTGTCGTCATCGCTTTACATATAGCTTAAAGCAAGAGAACACCGACGGCTGATATTCAGGCGTAAATTTTCATTCCTTCCCGTTTCATGTGGGTTCGCGGCATTCGCTTCTCCCCTTTGTGCCTACATTCTCTCTGAGTGTTTAACCAGCGTCTTCCTTTGAAAAATAAATTACACACTTAGCGGACAACCACAACCCAGCAGAAACCTCCAGTCACCCATCCGGGGTGAGAAAGGGGTCGCTACGTACAGAAAATCCAACACCAGGGGAGCGGGTTTGCGATCGGCAGCGGGACTCGTGAATTCCTGCAGCCCGGAGTTAGATGTTGGAGCTGCTCCTCTGAATAAATGGCTTGGCACCGACTCTGGGGAGAGGCGAACAAATTTCAGTGGCTCTCTTGCAAAATAAAAGCAGAACCCGCATTTCCACGGTAGCTGAAGAAATGACATGTTAAAAATGCCCCCGAATTCATTGTAACAGTCTCCCGCTGCTGAACGGCAACTTTTAAGGAGGGATTTCTTTCTGCTCGACAAAGGCTCGCTAGCTGCCACCGCAGCCAGTGAATTTCTAGCACTAAAATGCTCTCGCAGCTCGGCTAAGCAAAGTGCCGTCAGGAGAGCGAGTCTTTGATTCCACCTTCGATGAAGAAAGATGCGTGCGACAGAAGCAGACATTCTTCCGCAGGTTTAAAAAAATGCATAAGATCCAGTGTTGAAAAAACCACCTGGAGCACGTTATTTTAAGAACATTCCTTTAAAATAAAACGAGCTGTTATCGCCTGAAAATCACCCTTGACTCACACAGCTCTGCACTGGTCAGCGGCAACTGTAAAACCTGAGCTCACCTGCATTTTCCCAGAGCATCCCCCTACCATTGCAGCCACGTGCGAAGGCTGGAAGAGGATGAAACGACGACGTCCCAGCGTATTACCCCATGGGAAGCAATCTCAAAGAATACATACTGGGTACGTCGGCTTTTGGCCTTATACGGCAACTTCAGGGCACGAGGGGATGGCTTATTTTCTGTGCTTAAAGGCACTCGAGTTAACAGCTAACCTCCTGCTCTCTGGCTGAAACAACATTGCCAGGCGAAGGGCACAAAACCAGCACGCAAATCGGGAAAGGGTTTTGCCAAATATTCCATCACCTGCCTTAAAACACCAGCGCTAAGGTCAAACCTTAAAACTTGCAGGCTCTCCATGCGCTGCTGCAGAGAGGTGATGAGTTTCAGGATACACAAACCAGGCTAAATCCTTGACCATGAACATACTTAGGAAATAGGAGGAGTTCTGGATGAAAAGCACGTGAGCTTTAGTAAATGACTCTAACGAGCTATGCATCGCAGGGACATTCAGAATACATTACTAAACAAGCAAGGATCAAGGATACAACAGGATGAGGAAACTACAGAGCACAAGACAGCTTTTTCGGGAACCCAACAGGCAAAAATCAAGATGTTTCAATCCTCCTGCAGCTCCCGATTGCCAAACTCACCGATCCACCGACCTCAGAGCCACAAAGTCGGATTCAAGGTCTCTTTCCAAAGGAAGAAACCAGGAAAAGCTGCTGGAACGGTTACGTGTGAATCCCTAAATTTGAAACAGACACTTCCAGAGTGGCTCAAACCCAACCGCGGTCTCGTTCCCAGCTTGCAGGCCAGCGCTGCTTATGTGCAGAAAAGCACATGCAGATGTTAAGAGACAGACGAAAATCTGAACCGGGACCTTACTTTGCATCCTGTTTGAATTAGGAGAGAATGCATCTATGCGACACAACTGGAAAACTTTCTTCTTCGGAATTGACTTTTTCCTTTCCAGCTCATTTCTAACTCGCTCGTCAAGATCTGGCAGAGTCCAGGGAAGGCAGGTGTCCTGACGAAAGCCAATATCGAGTTCTTATCTAAAACGCATTTATAAAATAAGTTGAATCCGATACGTTTTAAGCACGATTTACATTTATAATACATCAGCAAATCCGCACGCTACTCTCCCTTGATGGGCATTAAGTCAAAGCATATAAAATCATGGCAATATGGAGCATTATGGATAATAAATGGAAGAGGGAGCTAAGTGCTCCATCATCACCATCTCCCCGGCTCTGCTTTCAGCTGAGAGAGCCAATAGCGGAGGACTACGAAATGCCTGTGAGCTTCCCTTGTTCCAGTCATCCTACTCTGTCTTAACGGTGACTTCAGGCATTGACCCCTCCACAGCCAGGAGCGATTTCCACTCCCAGTCGAGCATGAAAGAGTCAAGCAGCCGATTCCACCTGGTCTTCTAGAAAAATTGGGATTTTAAGGTTGGCAGCGGCTATCGCAACGATCTCAATAATCCCCGTAACAAACTCAGCTCTTGGCTCTCACGAGAAACCCCAGCTTTCAATGAGTGCTTGTTTCACAGCCATCCTAGTGAAAGACCTACTGCGAACCCCAAGGCTTTGGAAAAAGCCACATTTTTGCGCCTCCAGATGACTGCACCGACAAAGATCCTCACAGTGGGGATCCAGGATAGGCAAAAGCTCATCCAGGATAGGCAACATCACAACATCACGGCGGGTGTCGGGCGCTGGACACAACTGACGCCGAACGGCTGTTCTTCAGCCGGCAGACAGGCCGAGGAGAGGCCAACCTGTGAACGACTACTGGCACAGGACAGCAGGTGGATCGAAAGCGGACAATCCCCTTCCAGCCGGACCTTTCAACCAGGCGTTACGGTATTGAAGAAGAGTCCGCCCCGACGTATTGCGTGTTGATCCAGAAACATCTAACAGGTCTGTCAAGAGCTGCTCTCGGAGCCATTGCAAGGTGATAAATTGCCTTGTGCTCTTTTATTCCCTCTACGCTGTTTGATACGTACGTGATGCGTGGTTTCTTTCAAGCTTGAACATGTCAGGGGCAAAGATGTGTTCAAGCATCACTTCTTAAGGGAAAGGGGGAGAAGTCCTCCTCCGCAAGAAGCTCACAAACTGCTGGGAGGATGGGATCTTCCAGCGGTCACCAAAACGCTTGCTCTGGCCCCGAAGCAGCCACAACTCGCCACCAGCTCCACCCAAAAGCATCGCCTGAAGCCAAACAGCCCATTCTGGGCTGCTTTAATAGCGAGACTTCTCCTTACAACCTGCTTAGCATCCCTCAAAGCATTAATGGCTGCAGAGCCTGAGGCCAAAATTGGGGTAGCGGTCCTCTACAGCCGCTGCATGAACTCTCACCACAATCCGAAACCATTGGAGTCGCAGACAAAGCCAAACCGCCACAAGTAACTCTGCCATCGTGCACCAGCCTCTGGCAAAGCCCAAAGTTTTGCGGAAGAACCGATTTAAGCAATCGGCACCTTGAAAGCTGCCGAGAAAACGAGGGACTCAAAAAGGTTTCATGGTGCAGCAATGTTCCTCTCAAAAAATATTTGGCTGCGCTCAAGGGAAATAAATCGCTGAGCAGCAAATACACGGAGTCAACGAGATGACACGAGGAAAATACATTAAGAAATTAAAACGGCTAGAGGAAGGAGGGTTGCTTCGTTTTGACCACCTACTTTCAGAGACGAAGGCTGTTCTAATTACCAGGGATTGAAGGGCGAGTCTCTCACTTATTCCCAAGCATCCTCGATACTGCAGAATCCCTTATTTCACATATTTTGCAAATCAAAGGCGGCCCGGGCATATAAACCTGGAGAATCCCAGCCTAGCTGGGCTGGCAAAGCTGTATTTTATGGATGAGAAGAGGAACAGAGAAACAAACAGCTTCTTGATCCCTAGCAATAACAAGATGTTACTTTTTTAATCGATCGATATTTTAAGCGGCTGCACGGGTGGCCTAATGGGTCAGGAAAAGGGAAAATAAAAGCCGGAGGGAGCTCGGAGAGTTTAATTCGCCCTTCCAAGCTTCATTCACGTTTATAAACTGAAACCCCGCAGCGATTCCCACCCCATCCACGGTCCCTCCAAATATCTCCTCTTCATAAAAGCAGGATGCGCCGAACGGCTGCTCCCAAGCCGGACACCAAACCCAGCCTTTCCCTTATCCCCAGGGAATGATGCAACTGGGAAGATCCCTCTTTAAAACCTGCCACCAGAGGAAACGCAGCCCAACTATTAAAGAGCATGCAGCACTCTCTGGTGTGAGCCAGGGGATGATGTTGTACCCCGTAAAGCAACTCCAAAGCAAAGGAGGGAGCCACCAGTGCAAGAGGGCAACGGGAGCCTGAGCCACCCCTCGTTACTGGAGTAACTGGGAGCCCTCTTTTCCCGTGGGGGCTTGAGGGAGCAGCTAGTGCCACCCCCTGACAGCCAGAAGATGCTGGAGGACACATAAGGGGACTGAGTCAACCCACCCAGGGCCACAGTGCCCACCCACCACACTTGGGGCCAAAGGAGGCAACCCAGGGGATGCGGTGCCCCAAAAACCCAGGGGAAAGGATGCTGCTGGGGGCTGTCCACGCGAGGGCACACGAACGGCTGGGACGCCGTGTCGTCCCCGTCACTCAGGACCAAAGGATGCTGCCGCAGCCCACCCAGGCAAGGGGAACTGAGTGGCTGAACCCAAAGGATGCAGCACCTGGGTCTGAAAGATGCTGCTGGAGGCTGCGGGTGTGAGGGCTGAACCCACAGGACGCGGCGCCCAGCCTGCTGCGGGCTAGGAGATGCCAAGTGGGTGCTGCAGGGAGCCAGGCGGCTGAGCCCAGGGAGCAGGGTGCCTCACACCCAGGGGCAAAGGATGGGCTGAGCCCAGGGGATGCCCCCAACCGGGGCCAGAGAATGCTCCGGAAAACTGCCTGTGTGGGGAGAGCCTGACGGGATGATCCCAGGGGACGGGATGCCTTGCACCCAGGGCCAAAGGATGCTCTGGAAAACTGCCTGCATGGGGAGACCCTGACGGGGTGATCCCAGGGGACGGGGTGCCTCGCACCCAGGGCCAGAGAATGCTCTGGAAAACTGCCTGCTTGGGGAGACCCTGACGGGATGATCCCAGGGGATGGGGTGTCCCTGCACGCAGGACCAAAGGATGGGCTGAGCCCAGGGGACGCCCACAACCAGGGCCAGAAGATGCTCCGGAAAACTGCCTGGGTGGGGAGAGCCTGACGGGGTGATCCCAGGGGACGGGGTGCCTTGCACCCAGGGCCAGAGGATGCTCTGGAAAGCTGCCGGCACAGAGAGCCCCCGAAAGGCTGAGCCCAGGGGACGCGGTGCCCCCAAACCCAGGGCCAAAGGATGGGCTGAGCCCAGGGGTTGCCCACAGCCAGGGCCAAAGGATGCTGCAGGGGAGATCCCGAAGGGATTGAGCTCCGGGGACGCGATGCCCCCACGCCCCGGGCCAAAGGACGGGCCGAGCCCTGGGGACGCAGCGACCCCGCGCCCAGGGCCAAAGGATGCTCCGGAGAACGGCTCGCACGGGGAGACCCTGCGGGGGGCTGCCCCCCGCCCCAGGGCCAAAAGACACCCCGGGAGATCGCCCACCCGCAGGCCGGCGGGCGGCTGAGCCCGGGGCCACCCGGTCCGGCCCTCCCCTCCCCGGGGACGAGCCGCCCGCCCCCCGCGGGGGTACCTTGATGCGCTCCCGGCACTGGGAGGGGGTGCGCTCGTAGCCCAGCTCGGCCAGGGCGCGGGAGACGCGCTCGTACATGGCGGGCCCGGGGGCCTTGCTGCCGAAGACGGTGCCGGCGCCCTCCAGCTGCTGATACCGCGCCTCCACCAGCCGCTCGTTGCCCCAGACGGCGATCAGCGCGTTGGTCTCCGCCGGCGTCCAGGACATCCCCCGGCAAGCGGCGGCGGCGGCAGCGGCGGCGGCGCCGCCCGGCGAGAAGGAGACGGAGGGCGAGGCCCCGCCGCGGCCCCCCGCCCCGCCGCCGCCGCCGCCCCCCAGCCCGGCCCCGCCGGCTGCCGGCCCCGGCCCCGGGCCGAGGGGGGAGGCGCCGCTGGGGGTGGAGGGGTCGGAGAGGCTGGGGTTGCCGTCGCTCAGCGCTCCCGGCGAGCCCGGCGACAGCACCTCCATCTTGGGGATCTTCAGCGGCGGCTCGGCGGCCGGGAGCTGCGAGGAGCCGCAGGACGCCGCCATATTGGAGATGCCGGACCGAGCGGGCGGAAGTGACGGGGGGCTCCCCCGGCGGGAGGGACTTCCGGCAGCCCCGCGGAGGGGGGCGGTGGCGGCGGGAGGAGGGGGGGAGAGCACGTGCCGCCGCCGCCGGGGGCGTGGTCAAAGAGGGGGGCGTGGTCACCGCCAGGGAGAGCGGCTGCGGGGGCGTGGCTTGGCGCGGAGGGGGCGTGTTCGCGGCGTGTAGGGGCGGGGCGTGCCGCAAGGGGGTGTGGCTGCGCGAGGGGGTGTGGGAGCCGCCGGAGGGGGCGTGGCCATGTGAAAGTGGGCGTGGGCAAGGAGGGAGGCGGGGCGGGGCTGTTCGGATGGGGCGGGGCTTGGCGGAAGGAGGCGTGGCCAGGGCCGGGGGAGGGGAGGGGGGTCGGGGCTTGGCTCACGGGGTGAGGGCCCGGGCAGTGGGCGTGGCTCCCGCGAGTGGGCGTGGCTCCGTCAGGGGGCGTGGCTCCGGGACCCCTCACAGGCAGAGTCCCCACAGCCCCCACGGGACAGAGGCCCCCCAAACCCTTCCTAACCCTGGGGCTGGGCACCCCCAAACCTGGGGCTGAGCACCCCCCATTTGTTGGGGCTGAGCCCGCAGACGGGGGCTCAGCCTCCCCCATGCATTGGGGCGGAGCACCCCCAAACGGGGCTGAGCACCCCCAAATACCCCGATCGAGCATCCCCCTCATGCTGGGGCTGGGCACCCCCCATTTATTGGGGCTGAGCACCCCCAAATATCCCGATCGAGTATCCCCCTCATGCCGGGGCTGGGCACCCCACATTTATTGGAGCTGAGCACCCCAAACGGGGCTGAGCACCCCCAAAATCCCAATCGAGCATCCCCCTTATACTGGGGCTGGGCACCCCCCATTTATTGGGGCTGAGCACCCCAAACGGGGCTGAGCACCCCCAAATATCTCGGTCGAGTATCCCCCTCATGCCGGGGCTGGGCACCCCCTACTTATTGGGGCTGAGCACCCACAAACATCGGGGCTGAGCCTCCTGCATGCATTGGGGCGGAGCACCCCCAAACGGGGCTGAGCACCCCCAAATACCCCGATCGAGCATCCCCCTCATGCTGGGGCTGGGCACCCCCCATTTATCATTTATTGGGGCTGAGCACCCCGAAACGGGGATGAGCACCCCCAAATATCCCGATCGAGCATCCCCCTTATACTGGGACTGGGCACCCCCCATTTATTGGGGCTGAGCACCCCCAAACATCGGGGCTGAGCCTCCCGCATGCATCGGGGCTGAGCACCCCCACGTACGAGGTCTCAGCATCCCCCCAAACCAGGGCTGAGCACCCCCCGCGCCGAGCCTGAGCACCCCCAGATGGCGGGGGGGGGGGCTCCCCTCATTTTCGGGGGACCAGGGCCCACGGCAGTCGCTGCCCCCCCCCCCCCCCCGCTGCCCCCCCCGGCCCCTCGCCCGCCGGGGTCCCAATTAACGGGGTGGGCCCAGGGGGGCCCTGATTGATGAGCTTTGGGGGCCGCTAACGAGGGGGAGGGGGGGCCGGCCCAGCTGCGCCCCGACTCTTGGCTAAGCCGAGCCTAACGAGCGGCGGGGAGCTTCGCCCTGGCCGGACCCCCGCCCAAAACCCTCCCGCCACCCCCACCCCCACCCCTAGGTTTTGGGGGGTCCCGGTCAGGATTGGCGTGGCTCGCCCAGGCTTGTTAATTAAACGCTTTAATTGGTTAAACAAATGGGGGGGCTGCCCGCTCCTGCCCGCTCCTACCCCCTCCTGCCTGCTCCTGCCCGCTCCTACCCCCTCCTGCCTGCTCCTACCCCCTCCTGCCCGCTCCTACCCCCTCCTGCCTGCTCCTACCCTCTCCTGCCCGCTCCTACCCCCTCCTGCCTGCTCCTGCCCGCTCCTACCCTCTCCTGCCTGCTCCTACCCCCTCCTGCCCGCTCCTGCCCGCTCCTACCCCCTCCTGCCCGCTCCTGCCCCCTCCTACCCGCTCCTGCCCGCTCCTGCTCCCTCCTGCCCGCCCCTGCCCCCTCCTGCCCGCTCCTACCCCCTCCTGCCCGCCCCTGCCCCCTCCTGCCCGCTCCTGCCTGCTCCTGCCCGCTCCTACCCTCTCCTGCCCGCTCCTACCCCCTCCTGCCTGCTCCTGCCCGCTCCTACCCTCTCCTGCCTGCTCCTACCCCCTCCTGCCTGCTCCTGCCCGCTCCTACCCTCTCCTGCCTGCTCCTACCCCCTCCTGCCCGCTCCTGCCCGCTCCTACCCCCTCCTGCCCGCTCCTGCCCCCTCCTACCCGTTCCTGCCCGCTCCTGCTCCCTCCTGCCCGCCCCTGCCCCCTCCTGCCCGCTCCTGCCTGCTCCTGCCCGCTCCTACCCCCTCCTGCCCCCTCCTGCCCGCTCCTGCCCGCTCCTACCCCCTCCTGCCCGCCCCTGCCCCCTCCTGCCCGCTCCTGCCCGCTCCTACCCCCTCCTGCCCGCTCCTGCCCCCTCCTACCCGCTCCTGCCCGCTCCTGCTCCCTCCTGCCCGCCCCTGCCCCCTCCTGCCCGCTCCTGCCTGCTCCTGCCCGCTCCTACCCCCTCCTGCCCCCTCCTGCCCGCTCCTGCCCGCTCCTACCCCCTCCTGCCCGCCCCTGCCCCCTCCTGCCCGCTCCTGCCTGCTCCTGCCTGCTCCTGCCCGCTCCTACCCCCTCCTGCCCGCCCCTGCCCCCTCCTGCCCGCTCCTGCCTGCTCCTGCCCGCTCCTGCCTGCTCCTGCCCCCTCCTGCCCGCTCCTGCCCGCTCCTACCCCCTCCTGCCCGCCCCTGCCCCCTCCTGCCTGCTCCTGCCCCCTCCTGCCCGCCCCTGCCCGCTCCTACCCCCTCCTGCCCGCTCCTGCCCGCTCCTGCCCGCTGCAGCGCATCTGGCGGGAGAGCGGCCCGCGGGCAATCAGGGGCCGTAATTGTCCCCTTCTAATGGCGGGGATTAGGGGCTGGGGCGGGGCGGGGCGGGGCGGGGGCAGGAAGGGGACAGCAGGCTGCTTTGTCACCGCTGCCTGTCCCCAGGGGGATGTCCCCAAGGCCAGCTCTGCAGCGTGACCCCGAAGGGATGGACCCGCTGCCAGCGCTGTGGCGTGTCCCCAAAGGGGTGTGCCCGCTGCTGGGGTGTCCCCAAAGGGGTGTCCCCAATGCCACCTCTTCACCGTGTCCCCAAAGGGGTGTCCCTGCTGCCAGCGTGTCCCCAAAGGAATGTACCCTCTGCTGGTGTGTCCCCAAAGGGGTGTCCCCAATGCCAGCTTGTCCCCAAAGGGATGTACCCTCTGCTGGTGTGTCCCCAAAGGGGTGTCCCCAATGCCAGCTTGTCCCCAAAGGAATGTACCCTCTGCTGGTGTGTCCCCAAAAGGGTGTCCCCAATGCCACCTCTTCACCGTGTCCCCAAAGGGGTGTACCTGCTGCTGGGGTGTCCCCAAAGGGGTGTCGTCCCCAATGCCAGTGTGTCCCCAAAGGGGTGTACCCACTGCTGGGGTGTCCCCAAAGGGGTGTCCCCAATGCCACCTCTTCACCGTGTCCCCAAAAGGGTGTCCCTGCTGCCAGCATGTCCCCCAAGGGATGTCCCCAATTCCAGCTCTTCAGCATGTCCCAAAGGGATGTACCCTCTGCTGGTGTGTCCCCAAAGGGATGTCCTCAATGCCAGTCCTGTGGCATGTCCCCAAAGGGATGTACCCTCTGCTGGTGTGTCCCCAAAGGGATGTCCCTGCTGCCAGCTCTGCAGCGTGTCCCCAAAGGGATGTACCTGCTGCTGGTGTGTCCCCAAAGGGATGTCCCCAATGCCAGCCCTGCAGCGTGTCCCCAAAGGGATGTCCCCTCTGCAGCATGACCCCAAAGGGATGTCCCCGCTGCTGGTGTGTCCCCAGAGGGATGTCCCTGCTGCCAGCTCTTCACCGTGTCCCCAAAGGGATGTCCCCGCTGCTGGTGTGTCCCCAGAGGGATGTCCCTGCTGCCAGCTCTTCACCGTGTCCCCAAAGGGATGTACCCTCTGCTGGTGTGTGCCCAAAGGGGTGTCCCCAATGCCAGCTCTTCACTGTGTCCCCAAAGGGGTGTCCCTGCTGCCACCATGTCCCCAAAGGGATGTACCCATTGCCAGCCTTACAGCGTGTCCCCAAAGGGATGTCCCCGATGCCAGCTCTTGATTGTGTCCCCAAAGGGCTGTCCCTGCTGCCACCATGTCCCCAAAGGGATGCACCCACTGCTGGTGTGTCCCCAATGGGATGTCCCCAAGGCCAGCTCTGCAGCGTGTCCCCAAAGGCATGTACCCACTGCCAGCGCTGTGGCATGTCCCCAAAGGGATGTACTCGCTGTTGGTGTGTCCCCAAAGGGATTCACCCATTGCCAGCCCTTCAGCGTGTCCCCAAAGGGATGTCCCTGCTGCCACCACATCCCCAAGGGGATGTATCTGCTGCCACCATGTCCCCCAAGGGACACACCCACTGCCACCCTTGTGGCATGTCCCCAAAGGGAGGTACCCGCTGCTGATGTGTCCCCAAAGGGATGTACCCAATGCCACCACTGCAGCATGTCCCCAAAGGGATGTCCCTGCTGCCACCGTGTCCCCAAAGGGATGCACCTGCTGCCAGCTCTGTGGCATGTCCCTCGAGGGATGTCCCCACTGCTGGTGTGTCCCCAAAGTGATATCCCCGCTGACAGTCCTGCAGCATGTCCCCAAAGGGATGTCCCTGCTTCTGGAGTGTCCCCAAAGCAATGTCCCTGCTGCTGGAGTGTCTCTAAAGGGATTTGCTTATTGTCACCGTGACCCCGGAAGGATGCACCCACTGCCACCCCTGCAGCGTGTCCCCATAGCGATGTCCCCACTTCCACCCCTGTGGAGTGTCCCCATAGCGATGTCCCCACAGCCAGCGTCGTGTCCCCCTACGTGACACCCTACGTCGTGTCCCCAAAGGGCTGCACCCACCGCCAGCCTCGCCACGTGTCCCCAGAGGGACGTCCCCACCGCTGGTGTGTCCCCAAAGGGATGCTGCTGCGTCCCCAAAGGGACGGACCCGCTGCCGCTGTCCCCGAAGCCAGCCACCACGGGGACGCCCCCGCGGCCAGCCCCACCAGCGTGGCCCCACCGCCGGGCGCCCGCGTCCCCAAGCCCCCGGGGGGGCCACCAGTCCCTTCCCCCCGTCCCCGAGCCCACCGGCGCGGTGCCGTATGGACCCCCCTGCCCGGGAGCTAATCAGGCCCCAATTAGAGGGGCTCGCGGGAAGGAATGCAAATGAGGTTAACGGTTAATTAGGGATTGAAAAATTCATTATTCCTCTAGAGCAGCTGATTGCGATGCAGCCCCGCGTCCCCATTAGGGCCATTTGACCGCTCACTAACGACACGGCGGCGGGGGGGGGTGGCTGGGGGGTCCCCCCCTCCCCAATTGGCTGAACGCCTCCGCGAGTCATTCCTGGAGAGAGGTGTGCCCGTTCTCAGCCTCCCCGCAGCGGGGGGCTTCGGGCAAGGAGTGGTGGCTGTTCTCAGTGGGGCTCACCCGTGCAATGAGTTGGGGCTGTTCTCAGTGGGGCTCACCCATGCAATGAGTTGGGGCTGTTCTCAGCCAGGATCGCCCTGTGCAATGAGTTGGGGCTGTTCTCAGGTGAGGCTTACCCAAGCAATGAGTTGCTGTTCTCAGGCGGGGCTCATCTGTGCAATGAGTTGTGGCTGTTTGCAACCAGGATTGCCATGTGCAATGAGTTGTGGCTGTTCTCAGTCAGGGCTCACCCGTGCAATGAGTCGGGGCTGTTCTCAGCCAGGATCACCCTGTGCAATGAGTTGGGGCTGTTCTCAGTGGGGCTCACCCATGCAATGAGTTGGGGCTGTTCTCAGCCGGGGCTCACCCATGCAATGAGTAGTGTTGTTCTCAGCCAGGATTGCCCTGTGCAAAGAATTGGGGCTGTTCTCAGTCACGTCTCACCCATGCAATGAGTTGTGGCTGTTCTCAGTCAGGGCTCACCCATGCAATGAATTGTGGCCATCCTCAGCTGCCCGGGGACACACGGACGGCAGGACAAGCAGCTTGGGGCAGCGGTGGGGAAACACCCCCCTGCTCCCCAACTCTCCCCCGCCGCCCCGCTCGAGCCAACCTTCCAATCCAATAAAGACAACCAACAATTAGCCAACAAGCCAAGCGGGCAAGCCAGTAGATACGGACTAGTGTTTACCGCAATTTACTGACCCGTTCAAAATGAACCTCCCGTCTCCAAAACACGCTGCCGAAAAGAAGCATAAACTTATTAACGGCAACGGTGGCTAATTAAAACCGAAGCTCTTGTTATCCCGCCACGCGGCCACGGGCAGGAAGCGGCGGTGACGGATGAAAGGCGAGAAGAGGCGCTGGGTGCGATATCGGGGGGGGGGGATGCGGGGATGCCCTGCTGCCACGCCCTGGTACCCATCAGCATCCTTAGGGGCTGCATCCCGCATCCAGCTGCCCTGCCCGCCGCACAAAGGGGCCGCAGGCGGGCTAATTCGGCGCGGGGAATAGCCTCACGCCTCCGCCTTTGTCTCCCTTTCAAAGCCAATATCCCGGCCCCAGATGGGTTAATACATAATGCAGACAAGCAAGTAATTGCCTGCCTTTGTAGGGCCGTCAGCGCTGGGTCCCCGGCCCTCTGATCCCCCATTAGCGGCCATGCAAACAAGCCTTCCACCCAATTAAGCCCAGCTTTGATAGAGCCTTTCCCAATGATGTGCCGGTCCCAAACTAGCGATTCGCACATGAGCCACTACCTGTTAAACCCGGAGTCGGCTTCCTTCGGGGATGAGCATCCCTCGCCTCTCGCCGTGACCCAGCTGCCGAGCTCTGCCCGGCTTCCCCCGGCCCTGAAGGGAGGCTTGGCTGATAAATGATCTCAACAAACTCTATATTAAAGAGGTGGAAATGGGATGTTAATATACCCCCAGTCGCTCGTCTCGAGAACACATGGGCTCCGGCTTCCCAAAGACGACGGTAATGAGGCGGGCTGGGACGCCCCGCGAGGAGACCTCGACCCAGCGGCCTCCTGCGTCTGCCAGGCGGGGAGGAAGGACAGCCTGACACCCGTCCTCCACGGCAAACCCACGCCGTCCCGCAGAGCGTCCCCGGGCCAGCCCCTGAAGCGTCTCAATCTGCTCACCTAAAGCATCTCGGCATCATCCCTAAAGCATGCCAGTGCGCTCCCCTAAAGCTTCCCGCTGTCAGCCCCTGCAGCGTCCCAGCATGCTCCCTACGCATCCCAGTATCATCCCCTAAAGCATCCCAGTATCATCCCCTAAAGCATCCCAGTGTCATCCCCTAAAACATCCCAGCATCATCCCCTACAGCATCCCAGTGTCATCCCCTACAGCATCCCAGTGTCATCCCCTACAGCATCCCAGTATCATCCCCGAAAGCATTTTGGCATCATCCCCTACAGCGTCCCAGCACGATCCCTATGCATCCCAGTATCATCCCCTAAAGCATCCCAGTGTCATCCCCTAGAGCATCCCAGTATCATCCCCTAAAGCATCCCAGTGTCATCCCCTAAAGCATCCCAGTGTCATCCCCTAGAGCATCCCAGTATCATCCCCTAAAGCATCCCAGTATCATCCCTTAAAGCATCCCAGTGTCATCCCCTAAAGCATCCCAGTGTCATCCCCTAGAGCATCCCAGTATCATCCCCTAAAGCATCCCAGTGTCATCCCCTAGAGCATCCCAGTATCATCCCCTAAAGCATCCCAGTGTCATCCCCTAGAGCATCCCAGTGTCATCCCCTAGAGCATCCCAGTATCATCCCCTAAAGCATCCCAGTGTCATCCCCTAAAGCATCCCAGTGTCATCCCCTAAAGCATCCCAGTATCATCCCCTACAGCATCCCAGTATCATCCCCTAAAGCATCCCAGTGTCATCCCCTAAAGCATCCCAGTGTCATCCCCTACAGCATCCCAGTATCATCCCCTAAAGCATCCCAGTGTCATCCCCTAGAGCATCCCAGTATCATCCCCTACAGCATCCCAGTATCATCCCCTAAAGCATCCCAGTATCATCCCCTACAGCATCCCAGTATCATCCCCTAAAGCATCCCAGTGTCATCCCCTAGAGCATCCCAGTATCATCCCCTACAGCATCCCAGTATCATCCCCTAAAGCATCCCAGTATCATCCCCTACAGCATCCCAGTATCATCCCCTACAGCACCCCAGCATGCTCCCCTAAAGCATCCCAGTATCATCCCCTAAAGCATCCCAGTGTCATGCCCTACAGCATCCCAATATCATCCCCTAGAGCATCCCAGTATCATCCCCTAAAGCATCCCAGTATCATTCCCTAGAGCATCCCAGTATCATCCCCTACAGCATCCCAGCATCATCCCCTACAGCACCCCAGCATGCTCCCCTAAAGCATCCCAGTATCATCCCCTAAGGCATCCCAGTATCATTCCCTAAGCACCCCAGTATCATCCCCTAGAGCATCCCAGTATCAGGCCCTAGAGCATCCCGCCGTCATCCCCTGAAGTTTCCTAGCATGTTCACCCAAAACACCCCAGTGTCCTCCCCTGCAGCGTCTCGCTGTCATCTGCTGACACATCCTGGCACCCCTCCCTGCGTCCCAGCATCGTCCCCTAAAGCATGCCGGCATAGCTACCCTAAAGCAGCCCAGCACCGTCCCCTACAGCATCCCAGTGACATCTCCTACGGCTTCCCAGTGACATCTCCTACAGCATCCCAGTGACATCTCCTACAGCTTCCCAGTGACATCTCCTACAGCATCGCAGTGACATCTCCTACGGCTTCCCAGTGACATCTCCTACAGCATCCCAGTGACATCTCCTACAGCTTCCCAGTGACATCTCCTACAGCATTCCAGTGACATCTCCTACAGCTTCCCAGTGACATCTCCTACAGCATTCCAGTGACATCTCCTACAGCTTCCCAGTGACATCTCCTACAGCATCCCAGTGACATCTCCTACAGCTTCCCAGTGACACCTCCCAAAGCATCCCAGTACGCCCTCAGAAAACATCTCAGCATCATTCCTTAGCGCATCCCAGCATCATCCCCTACAGCATCCCCCATCATCTCCTACAGCATCCCAGCGTCATCCCCACAGCCTCCCAGTATGCTCCCCAAAAACATCCCTCCATCATCCCCTACAGCATCCCAGAATCATCCCTACAGCACCCCAGTACTCTCCCCTAAAACATCCTGGCATCATCCCCTACAGCATCCCAGTATCATTCCCCACAGCATCCCAGTGTCATCCCTTACAGCATCCCAGTATCATTCCCCACAGCATCCCAGTATCATTCCCTACAGCATCCCAGTATCATTCCCCACAGCATCCCAGTATCATTCCCTACAGCATCCCAGTATCATTCCCCACAGCATCCCAGTGTCATCCCTTACAGCATCCCAGCATCATCCCCTACAGCATCCCAGTGTCATCCCTACAGCATCCCAGTGTCATCCCCTACAGCATCCCAGTATCATTCCCCACAGCATATCAGTGTCACCTCCTACAGCATCCCAGTGTCATCCCCTACAGCATCCCAGTATCATTCCCTTCACCATCCCAGTATCATTCCCTACAGCATCCCAGTATCATTCCCTTCCCCATCCCAGTGTCATTCCCTTCCTCATCCCAGTATCATCCACTACAGCATCCCAGTGTCATCCCCTACAGCATCCCAGTATCATTCCCTTCACCATCCCAGTGTCATTCCCTACACCATCCCAGTATCATCCCGCACAGCATCCCAGTATCATTCCCCACAGCATCCCAGTATCATTCCCCACAGCATCCCAGTGTCATCCCCTACAGCATCCCAGTATCATCCCCTACAGCATCCCAGTGTCATCCCCTACAGCATCCCAGTATCATTCCCTTCACTATCCCAGTATCATCCCCTACAGCATCCCAGTATCACCCCCTACAGCATCCCAGTGTCATCCCTTACAGCATCCCAGTATCATCCCGTACAGCATCCCAGTATCATCCCCTACAGCATCCCAGTGTCATCCCTACAGCATCCCAGTATCATTCCCCACACCATCCCAGTGTCATCCCCTACAGCATCCCAGTATCATCCCCTACAGCATCCCAGTGTCATCCCTTACAGCATCCCAGTATCATCCCATACAGCATCCCAGTATCATTCCCTACAGCATCCCAGTATAATTCCCTACAGCATCCCAGTGTCATCCCTACAGCATCCCAGTATCATCCCGTACCGCATCCCAGTGTCATCCCCTACAGCATCCCAGTATCATTCCCTTCCCCATCCCAGTATCATTCCCTTCACCATCCCAGTGTCATTTCCTTCACCATCCCAGTATCATCCCCTACAGCATCCCAGTATCATCCCCTGTATCACCCCAGTGCCATCCCCTCCCGCACCCCAGCATTGCTCCTCTCCAGAGTGCCCCCCCCAGACACCTCCCTCTCCCCCCGTCCCTCCCCCTTTCTCCCCCCTCCCCTCCCCATGCGCCGCGCCACAACCTCTATAAATATTCAAAAAGCCGCATTTTCCGGCAAAGCGCCCGGCTCGGGGTGGGGGGCTCCCGGGGGGTATGTTAATAACGGGGCTGCGAGGGATTTAGCCCCCCGGCATCGGCGCGGGGGGGCCGGCCCCTCATTTGCCCATACAAATATCTTGTCGCTCGTCATTAACTGCGAGGCCCTTCGTGCCTCAGTTTCCCCACCCCGATTCTGCCTGGCGATGCCGCGGAGGGCTGGGGAAAATGAGGAGGAATAAGGAGGCGGCGAAAATAAGGAGGAATAACGAGGATAACGAAGTGTGTGTGTGTGGGGGAAGCCTCTCACCCGGCCAAAAAATTTGGGGGGGGTGATTTTGGGCCACGTCAGGGAGAGGTTTGGGCAAAGCCTGCGCAAACAGCCGCTAATCGCCGAATAAAAGGGCAATTAAACGCCCCGGCAGCACTAATAAATCTGCTAACAAGGAGGCGATGTCCCCGCGCTCGCTGTTTGCCCAGCTGATTAACAGGGATGAATCTGGGGGGGGGGGGATTATCCGTCGGGATGAGGCGGCTCCTTTGTCTCCTTTCCCCATCCCAAGCCGTCTCGGAGGAGGTATCGGTGACGGATGCGCACGTGTGCCAGCCCCGGGAGCCCATCGCCGCGGCCTCAGGCCTCGTAGCGGGATTAATACGGAGGTGCTTTAATCCCTGGGGCTCCCAAAAAACTCCAGGATTCCCATTAAAAACTCACCTCTCTTCAAAGCACTCCAGGGAAAGAGGCCCAAAAGCTCTCCGGGGATTACCATCCCTTGCCATCCCTTGCCTTATTCCCGCGTCGGGGATGCCCCATCCCCATGGCTCGGCTTTTTGGGGACACCCAAAAGTGGGGGGGAAGCAGGGGGGGGGGCTGAGAATACCACAGCATTTAATATTCCAGCTTCACCTTCAATTCCCATCCCAGAGAATTATTTGGATAATGGATAAACTTCTTATTCTATGGATAATTTCTTTCTCTTTTTTTTCCCCCCCTTTTTTCCGGCAGATTCGGTGGGATACGGAGAACCCGGAGGACGCTGCCGAGGCTGAGCGGTCCCAGATGTGCGCAGGGGTCCAGATGTGTGCCCGTCTGTAGCCCCAGCGCAGCCCTAGGTGAGGGGGGAGCGAGCTCATGCGAGCTCTCCAGATGTGCGCCCGGATCTGCGCTCGCCTACCTCTTACTTGTGCCTCCAGATGTGCACAAACGCAAACTGCCTGGCTCTCCAGATGTGCTTCGGCATCCCTGTGCCTTCAGGTGTGCGCCCAGCTGTGACCCCGGGGACCCCTCCAGCTGTGCCCTGAGCCCTCCAGATGTTCTCCTGAATGCGAACATATTCCCCAGACCACCCAACCCTCCCAGATGTGAACACCCCGGGGGCCCTTGGTGCCCCAGATGTGCACAACCCCCTCCAGCTGTGCCCCAAGAGCCCTCCAGATGTGACCCCTGTTTGGGGCATGTTTGCACCCCCTCCAGATATGCAAAGGTGCGCGGGCCCGCCTCGCCATCCAGATGTGGCCCCCTTCTCCCGCTGACGCTGCCCATCGCACCCCAGATGTGCACGCAGATATCACCCCCCCGAGATGCGCAAAGGCGCGCGGGCCCGCCTCGCCATCCAGATGTGAGGTGCCTTCTCCCGCTCACCCTGCCCATCGCACCCCAGATGCGGGGGGGATAGCGGGGGGCTCGCCGGCGGAGGCGCATTGCTTCACACACCAGCCCCAGCGCGTTAATTAAGCGGCTAATTGCTAATTATGAATTCAGGAGGCATCTTGCAAGCGGGCAGACGTCCCCACTTGTGTCCCCCACCCCCACCCCCAGATCAAGGCCGCTGGGGGTCCCAGCACCCCTAAAAGCGGCACCCACCCCTGCCAGCGGTGTGGGGGTGCGTGGGTGCGAGGCTGCGGGGGCGCAGCTGTGTTTCCCCCGTGGGATGGGGGGGTGAAGCTGCCTTTTGGGGTTCACCGGAGGGGGGGAGGGGGCAAACTTTGGCTGGGTGCGGGGTGACGGCAGCAGCCCCGGGGGTGACGCGTTATTTGGGATGAGGCCAGGCAGCACAGCAGCCTCTCTTCCTCCCCTTCCTCCTCCTCCTCCTCCCTCCAACCCCAAACACCCCCCCTTTCCTCTGCCCCCCCCCAAAGGTCTCCCCAATCCCCCTCCGCCCCCTCCCATGGAGCCCCCCCCATATGCAAACCCTCCCTTCCCCCTCCCATCCCCCTTCCCAAAAGGGGGGGGCAGGGACACCCCCATCCCCCCCCCCCCCCTCCTGGGGGGCGGCGCCGGGGGCTGAGCCGAGCCCAGCTGAGCCGTGCTGGGCTGAGCCGAGCTCAGCCGCCCTGGGTCGGACCGTGCTGAGCCCAGCCGGGTCGTGCAGAGCCCGGCTCAGCAGAGCCGAGCCGAGCCGGGTCGGACCGTGCTGAGCCCAGCCGAGCCGAGCCGAGCCGAGCCGAGCCTAGCCGAGCCGAGCCGAGCCGAGCCCAGCCGAGCCCAGCCGAGCCCAGCCAAGCCGAGCCGAGCCGAGCCGAGCCGAGCCGAGCCGCCGGGATGCTGCGGTACCTGCTGAAGACGCTGCTGCAGATGAACCTGTTCGCCGACTCGCTGGGGGCCGAAGGCTCCAACTCCTCCCAGCTCTTCCTCGGCATCAACCGCACCATCGCCGCCCTCCACCTCCCCGGTAACGGTACGTGGCCCCGGGTCCTGCTGTCCCCTTGTCCCGCTGTCCCCTTGTCCCGCTGCCCCCCTGTCTTGCTGCCCCGGGGTCCCCGGGATCCCCGGTTCTGGTCCATGCTGGAAGCAGCCCCCCAGCCGGGACCCCACCGGCACCGTCCCCGCGTCCCCAAATCGTCCCCGTGTCCCCGCTCTGGGACCTGCCCCGCGTCCCCAGTCTGGGAGTGAGCCGGTGTCCCCAAATCAGCCCCGTGTCCCCACTCTGGGACGGGCTCCGTGTCCCCAACCTGGGAGCGAGCCCGTGTCCCCAAATCAGTCCCATGGCCCTGCTCTGGGACCGGCTCCGTGTCGCCGGTCCGTGAACCGGGAGCAATGCCCTGTCCCCAGATGGTCCCCGTGACCCCAAACTGGGACCAGCCCGGTGTCCCCAAATCGGGAGTGACCCTGTGTCCCCAAACTGTCCCCTAGACCCCAAACCAGGACTGACCCCGTGTCCCCAAACCAGCCCCATGTCCCCAAATCCCGAACCAGGACCAAACCCCCTGTTCCCAAACCAGCCCCGTGTCCCTACACCGACCCCCAGACCATGAACTGGGACTGACCTGGTGTCCCCAAACTGTCCCTGTGTCCCCGGATCAACCCCCAGACCCCAAACCGGGAGCGACCCCGTGTCCCCAAACTGTCCCTGTATCCCTACATCAACCCCATCCCCAAACCGAGAGCCACCCGGTGTCCCCAAACTGTCCCCACACCAATCCCCAGACTCCAAACCAGGACCAGCCCCTGTCCCCAGACGGTCCCTGTGTCCCCACACTGACCCCCTGACTCTGAGCCGGGAGAGACCCATGTCCCCAAACCAGCCCTGTGTCCCCAAACCATCCGTGCCTCCCCAAAGCATCCCCATGTCCCCAAACCAGCCCTGTGTCCCCAAACCAACCCTGTGTCCCCAAACCAGCCCCGTGTCCCCAAACAATCCCCGTGTCCCCAAACCGACCCCATGTCCCCAAACTGACCCCATGTCCCCAAACCAGCCCCGTGTCCCCAAACCAGCCCCATGACCCTGAGCTGGGCCGGCTGCGGGTCCCGGGGGGGGTGAGGGAGGGGGTGTCCGCCTGCATTTTAAGCCCTTTTTGAGCTTTTCCCCTCTTTTTTAGCCTGAACTTCCCCCTCCGTTTGGCTCTGGGGGGCTGACCGGAGAGGGGGGGGTCCCCCAAACCCCTGCGGGACCCCCTGCCCCGGCACAGCCGGCTCGTCCCAATTAGCCACTGGGCCCAGCTGCGGCCCCCTCAGCCCCCGCTGCGCCCACCCCATGCCCTCGCCACCCCACGGGGTACCCGGTACCCCGCAGCATCCCTCCCCGTCCCCATGGCAGCCGCATCCCGTCCCCATGGCAACCCATCCCACCCGCCCAGGGTGCCCCAAATCTCAGCCCCCCCCCCCCGCACCCCCTGATGCTTGGGAGCCGGGGCAGGAGCACGTGTGCACGCGTGCGAACGCAGGGACACGTGCGTGGCGGGCGGGCGCTTCAACGTGTGGGGCTGCGTGCATGCGTGTGCGTGCGTGTGCGTGCGTGTGCAGCTGCATGCATGCACGCCCCTGCATGAACGCACGCGTGTGTGCATGCGTGTGTGAGTGCGTGCACGCCCCTGCATGAACGCACACACGTGTGCATGCGTGTGTGAGTGCCTGCATGCCCCTGCATGAACGCACACGCGTGTGCGTGCGTGTGCGTGCGTGTGCAGCTGCATGCATGCACGCCCCTGCATGAACGCACACATGTGTGCATGCGTGTGTGAGTGCGTGCACGCCCCTGCATGAACGCACGCATGTGTGCATGCGTGTGTGAGTGCGTGCACGCCCCTGCATGAACGCACGCATGTGTGCATGCGTGTGTGAGTGTGTGCATGCCTCTGCATGAACGCACATGCGTGTGCATGCGTGTGTGAGTGCCTGCATGCCCCTGCATGAACGCACACGCGTGTGCGTGCGTGTGCGTGCGTGTGCAGCTGCATGCATGCACGCCCCTGCATGAACGCACACATGTGTGTATGCGTGTGTGAGTGCGTGCACGCCCCTGCATGAACGCACGCATGTGTGCATGCGTGTGTGAGTGTGTGCATGCCTCTGCATGAACGCACATGCGTGTGCATGCGTGTGTGAGTGTGTGCATGCCTCTGCATGAACGCACATGCGTGTGCATGCGTGTGTGAGTGTGTGCATGCGTGCAGGCCCTTGCATGAAGGGGCACACGCGTGCACGCACCCGCGCGTGTGTGTCTCCAAATGCGTGCGTGCACGCCCCTGCATGAGTGCACACGCGTGTGTGCGCGCAGCCGGACTCGGTGACAGCGGTGACGCTCGGTGACCGCAGCCCCAGGTGCGGTGCCAGCCGTGGGTGGCACTGGGGACGCGGGTGGGCCCTGCCATCCCCACTCAGACCCCTGCATTAATGAGCATTAATGAGCCCAGCATTAACGAGCGCTCATTAATTCCCATGCCCTAGGGGTGGGGATTTTCCTGGAACAGCCCCACAGACCCAATATGGGGGTTTTTTAACTTAAAATTAAGCGTTTTCTGTAACGTGGAGTTCCCAGCTCTGCTGCAGAAAACCATCGCTTGCAGCTGACAGAAAAAAAAACCCTTTTTGAGGGAATTTAGCCCCAACCCCATTTCCCCAGGGATGCCCAGTTGGAAACTGGGCAGAAAAGGGGCGTTACTGGGAGGGGAGCTGCTTTGTCTCCATGTCCTCGTCCCCTGGTGTGTCCGAGGTCCGACACCCTCCCAGTCCTGCTCCCACCCCACCAGCACCCACCCTGGGCTGGCGAGGAGGGAGTGTGGGGGGGGGATACACAGGGCTGAGACCTGGCCACACTTCATCTCACCTCCTGGTCCTCTCACCTCCTGGGTGGAAGGGGTTACACTCAGCTGAGACCTGGCCACACTTCATCTCACCTTCTGGTCCTCTCACCTCCTGGGCAGATCGGGGTTACACCGGGCTGAGACCTGGCCACACTTCATCTCACCTCCTGATCCTCTCACCTCCTGGGGGAAGAATACACAAGGCTGAGACCCAGCCACACTTCGTCTCACCTCCTGGGGGGACAATACACTGGGCTGAGACCTGGCCACACTTCATCTCACCTCCTGGTCCTCTCACCTCCTGGGTGGAGGGGGTTACACTCAGCTGAGACCTGGCCACACTTCATCTCACCTCCTGGGCGCGGGGGGGGAATACACTGGACTGAGACCTGGCCCCACTTCGTCTCACCTCCTAGGGGTAGAATACATGGGGCTGAGACCTGGCCACACTTCATCCCACCTCCTGGGGGCGGGGGGGGGGAATACACTGGACTGAGACCTGGCCGCACTTCGTCTCACCTCCTAGGGGTAGAATACATGGGGCT
Source organism: Mycteria americana (assembly GCF_035582795.1). Classification (NCBI taxonomy): domain Eukaryota; kingdom Metazoa; phylum Chordata; class Aves; order Ciconiiformes; family Ciconiidae; genus Mycteria; species Mycteria americana. The sequence continues at coordinate 8,352,545 of NC_134383.1, forward strand.
GAGACCCGGCCCCACTTCGTCTCACCTCGCAGGGGTAGAATACATGGGGCTGAGACCTGGCCGCACTTCATCTCACCTCCTGGGGGTAGAATACACTGGGCTGAGACCTGGCCGCACTTCATCTTACCTCCTGGGGGCGGGGGGTGGGAATACACTGGGCTGAGACCTGGCCGCACTTCATCTCACCTCCTGGGGTAGAATACACGGGGCTGAGACCTGGCCGCACTTCATGTCACCTCCTAGGGGTAGAATACACCGGGCTGAGACCTGACCGCACTTCATCTCACCTCCTGGTCCTCTCACCTCATGAGGGGAAAATACACCAGGTTGAGACCTGGCCACACTTCATCTCACCTCCTGGGGGCGGGGGGGGGAATACACTGGACTGAGACCTGGCCGCACTTCGTCTCACCTCCTAGGGGTAGAATACATGGGGCTGAGACCCGGCCCCACTTCGTCTCACCTCGCAGGGGTAGAATACATGGGGCTGAGACCTGGCCGCACTTCATCTCACCTCCTGGGGGTAGAATACACTGGGCTGAGACCTGGCCGCACTTCATCTCACCTCCTGGGGGCGGGGGGTGGGAATACACTGGGCTGAGACCTGGCCGCACTTCGTCTCACCTCCTGGGGTAGAATACACGGGGCTGAGACCTGGCCGCACTTCATCTCACCTCCTAGGGGTAGAATACATGGGGCTGAGACCTGGCCGCACTTCGTCTCACCTCCTGGGGGTAGAATACATGGGGCTGAGACCTGGCCCCACTTCATCTCACTTCCTAGGGGTAGAATACATGGGGCTGAGACCTGATCCCACTTCATCTCACCTCCTGGGGGTAGAATACACGGGGCTGAGACCTGGCCCCACTTCATCTCACTTCCTAGGGGTAGAATACATGGGGCTGAGACCTGGCCCCACTTCGTGTCACCTCCTGGGGGTAGAATACACTGGGCTGAGACCTGGCCGCACTTCGTCTCACCTCCTGGGGGTAGAATACACGGGGCTGAGACCTGGCCCCACTTCATCTCACTTCCTAGGGGTAGAATACATGGGGCTGAGACCTGACCCCACTTCGTCTCACCTCCTGGGGGTAGAATACACTGGGCTGAGACCTGGCCCCACTTCATCTCACTTCCTAGGGGTAGAATACACGGGGCTGAGACCTGGCCCCACTTCATCTCACTTCCTAGGGGTAGAATACACGGGGCTGAGACCTGGCCCCACTTCGTGTCACCTCCTGGGGGTAGAATACACGGGGCTGAGACCTGGCCGCACTTCATCTCACCTCCTGGGGGTAGAATACACGGGGCTGAGACCTGGCCCCACTTCATCTTACCTCCTGGGGGCGGGGGGGGGGGAATACACTGGGCTGAGACCTGGCCGCACTTCGTCTCACCTCCTGGGGTAGAATACACGGGGCTGAGACCTGGCCCCACTTCATCTCACCTCCTGGGGGCGGGGGGTGGGAATACACTGGGCTGAGACCTGGCCGCACTTCGTCTCACCTCCTGGGGTAGAATACACGGGGCTGAGACCTGGCCGCACTTCATCTCACCTCCTGGGGGTAGAATACACGGGGTTGAGACCTGGCCGCACTTCATCTCACCTCCTGGGGGTAGAATACACTGGGCTGAGACCTGGCCCCACTTCATCTCACCTCCTGGGGGTAGAATACACTGGGCTGAGACCTGGCCGCACTTCATCTTACCTCCTGGGGGCGGGGGGTGGGAGTACACTGGGCTGAGACCTGGCCCCACTTCGTCTCACCTCCTGGGGTAGAATACACGGGGCTGAGACCTGGCCCCACTTCATCTCACCTCCCGGTCACCAAGCGAAGCAGGTGACGGTGCCAGGCAGGCGCCGTGCAAGCCGACGGAGGATGCTCGGCCCCCCCCACCCCCCTCCCCACCTCCCTGGGCGGGGGGGGCCGTGGCGACCCCCCCCCTATTATTTTTACGCAGAGTCGCACCCTCAGCCGGCGGACACGGCGCCCCGCATCGTGGAGCACCCCACGGACCTCCTGGTCTCCAGGGGGGAGCCGGCCACCCTGAGCTGCAAAGCCGAAGGCCGCCCGTCGCCGGCGGTGGAGTGGTACAAGGACGGGGAGCGGGTGGAGACGGACCGGGAGGACCCCCGCTCCCACCGCACCCTGCTGCCGGGGGGGTCCCTCTTCTTCCTCCGCATCCTCCACGGCCGGCGGGGGAAGCCCGACGAGGGGGTCTACGTCTGCGTGGCCAGGAACTACCTGGGGGAGGCCACCAGCAGGAACGCCTCCCTGGAGGTGGCCGGTGAGTCCCTGGGCTTGGGGGGCCGGGGATTTGGGGGGGGCCGGGGGGATTTGGGGGGTGGGGGGGGGCTGGTGTCGCCCGGGCTGGCGGCGTGGGGGCGAGGGGCTGCAAACCGCCCAGGCCCGGCGCTGCTGGGTGGGGAGGGGGGAGGAGAAGGGAAAAGAATGGAAAGGAGGTGAAAAGGAAACGGAAAGAAGCGCGAGGGAGGGGGGATAATCGGGAAAAAATGGAAAGCGGTGGGAAGAGATGCAAAGACAGGCAAGTAAGTGGAAATAAGTGAGGATAAGGGAAAATAAAAGAGAATAAGGGAAAATAAATGAGAATCCGTGCAAAGAAGGGAAAATAATTGGGAATAAACGGAAAGAAGTGAAAAGAAATGCAAAGAAATGCAAATAAGCAGAAATAAAGGAGAATAAGGGAAAATAAAAGCGAATAAGTAAAAATAAACAAGAATCCGTGAAAAGAAGGGAAAATAATTGGGAATAAATGGGAAGAAGTGAAAAGAAATGCAAAGAAATGCAAATAAGTGGAAATAAAGGAGACTAAGGGAAAATAAGAGAAGTTAAGTGAAAATAAATGAGAATGAGGAAAAATAAATCAGAATCCATGAAAAGAAGGGAAAAGAAGTGAAAAGAAGGGAAAAGAAGTAAAAAGAAGGGAAAATAATTGGAAATAAATGGAAAGAAGCGAAAAGAAATGCAAAGAAACGCAAATAAGTGGAAATAAAGGAGAACAAGGGAAAATAAGAGAATTTAAGTGAAAATAAATGAGAATAAGTTAAAATAAGAGAAATTAAGTGAAAACAAAGGAGAAGAAGTGAAAATAAATAAGAATCCATGAAAAGAAGTGAAAAGAAGTGGAAATAAATGAGAATAAGTGAAAAGAAATGAAAAGAAGTGAAAACAAGTGAAAAGAAATGAAAATAACTCAAAATAACTGAAAAGATTTGAAAATAACTGAAAATAAGTTTAAAATAATTGAAAATAAATTAAAATAAATGAAAATAAGTGAAATTAGATGAAAATAAGGAAAAATAATTGGAAATAAATGAAAATAAGTGAAAAGAAATGAAAACAAGTGAGAATAAATGGAAAGAAGTGAAAAGAAATGAAAGTAAGTGAGAAGAAAATAAGTGAGAAGAAATGAAAATAAGTGAAAATAAATGGAAATAAGTTAAAATCATTGAAAAAAGTGAAAATCATTGGAAATAAATGAAAAGAAATGAAGTGAAAAGAAATTAAAGTAAGTGAAAAAAGAAAATAATTGAAAATAAATGAAAATATTTGAAAATAATTGAAAATAATAAGTGAAAAAAAAGAAATAATTGAAAATAACTGAAAATAAGTGAAAATAAGTGGAAATAACTGAAAATAAGTGAAAATAACTGAAAATAACAAGTGGAAAAAAGAAAATAATTGAAAATAAATGAAAATAATTGAAAATAATTGAAAGTAATAAGTGGGGGAAAAAAGAAAGAATTGAAAAGAAATGAAAATAAGTGAAAATAAGTGAAAATAAGTGAAAATAGCGGAAAATAAGTGAAAATAATTGAAAATAACAAGTGGAAAAAAGAAAATAATTGAAAATAAATGAAAATAAGTGAAAATAATGGAAGATAATAAGTGGAAAGAAAAGGGGGGGGCATCCCCAGCAGGAGGGGTGCAGGGCCGGGGACGCCGAGGCAGGGCTGATGCCGTGCCCCCCCAGTGCTGCGGGACGATTTCCGGCAGCCCCCCGGGGACGCGGTGGTGGCGGTGGGCGAGCCGGCCGTCCTGGAGTGCGTCCCCCCCCGCGGCCACCCCGAGCCCAGCGTCTCCTGGAAGAAGAACGGCGCCCGGCTCAGCGACAAGGACGAGCGCCTGACGGTGAGGGATACGGGGGGGGGGTCCCCAAAAGCAGGGCTGATGGGGGGCTGAGCCCCCGCCCCGGTTGAGCTGGGCTGCCCGGCAGATCCGCGGTGGGAAGCTGATGGTGGCCAGTGCCCGCAAGAGCGATGCCGGCGTCTACGTCTGCGTGGCCACCAACGTGGTGGGGGAGAGGGACAGCGAGCCGGCCGAGCTGGTGGTCTTCGGTGCGTGGGGACGGGGAATGTCATTTTTGGGGTGTTGGGGGGGGGGGTGGGTGCCATCCCGGCGGGACTGACGGCCGCCCCGCAGAGCGCCCGGCGTTCGGCAAGAGGCCCGTCAACCAAGCGGTGCTGGTGGAGGGGACGGCGGAGTTTCCCTGCGAGGCGGTGGGGGACCCCCGGCCGGCGGCTCGCTGGCGCAAGGAGGAGGGCGAGATGCCGGCGGGACGGTAAGCGGTGGGCGAGGGGGCTGGCGCGGTGGGTGCCGGGGCGGTGTCTGCGGCGCAGCCGGGTGGCATCGCCACGTGCCGGCCTGGTGCGCTCGGAGAATCTCGCAGCCTCGTTGCAGCCCGCGTCCCTGTTGGCTCAAGTATCCCCGTCGCATCCCACATCCCCACCCCATCCCGCGTCCCCATCGCATCCCGCATCCCCATCCCATTCCACATCCCCATCCCATCCCCACCCCACCCCATCCCATCCTCATCCCACCCCATCCCATCCCATCCCCATCCCATCCCACCCCATCCCATCCCCATCCCATCCCACCCCATCCCATCCCCATCCCATCCCCACCCCATCCTCATCCCACCCCATCCCCATCCCATCCCACCCCACCCCATCCCATCCCACCCCACCCCATCCCATCCCCACCCCACCCCACCCCATCCCCACCCCACCCCACCCCACCCCATCCCACCCCACCCCATCCCATCCCATCCCATCCCATCCCATCCCATCCCCATCCCCACCCCATCCCATCCCATCCCCATCCCATCCCATCCCATCCCCATCCCATCCCCATCCCATCCCCACCCCACCCCACCCCACCCCACCCCATCCCCATCCCATCCTCATCCCACCCCATCCCATCCCATCCCATCCCCATCCCATCCCATCCCCACCCCACCCCACCCCATCCCATCCCATCCCACCCCACCCCACCCCATCCCATCCCCACCCCACCCCCCACCCCACCCCCCCCGCACCCTCCTGGCACCCAGCCCCTGCCGGTCGGGGCCCTGGCGGGGTCCCCGCAGGTGGGAGGTGCTGCCCGACAACACCCTGCGGATCAGCCGGCTGCGGGCGGAGGACGAGGGCACCTACACCTGCGTGGCCGACAACAGCGTGGGCAGGTCGGAGGCGTCGGGCACCCTCACCGTGCACGGTAAGGGGGGGCCCCGAGGGAGCACCCGAGGGTGCTGGCGCGGCGGCCGGGCGAGCCCTCTTCTCTCCCCGCGCCGCGGCAGTGCCCCCCCAGCTCGTCACCGGGCCCCGCGACCGGAGCGTCGCCCCCGGGCAGAGCGTCACCTTCCAGTGCCAGAGCAAGGGCAACCCGCCGCCCGCCGTGTTTTGGCAGAAGGAAGGCAGCCAGGTGGGTGCCCGTCCCTGTCCCCCCATCCCTGTCCCCGTCCCTGTCCCTGTCCCCATCCCTGTCCCTGTCCTTGTCCCTGTCACTATCCCTGTCCCCATCCCCGTCCCCGTCCCCATCCCTGTCACTATCCCTGTCCCTGTCCCCATCCCTGTTCCTGTCCCTGTCCCCGGCACTATCCCTGTCCCCATCCCCGTCCCCATCCCCATCCCCATCCCCATCTCTGTTCCTGTCCCATCCCTGTCCCCATCCCATCTGTGTCCCGTCCCCATCCCTGTCCCCACCCCTGTTCCTGTCCCTGTCCCCACCCCCATCCCATCTGTGTCCCATCCCCATCCCTGTCCCCACCCCTGTTCCTGTCCCTGTCCCTGTCCCCACCCCCATCCCATCTGTGTCCCATCCCCATCCCTGTGCCCATCCCTGTCCCCATCCTGTCCCACCCTGTCCCCATCCCCATCCTGTCCCCATTCCTATCACCTTCCCCATCCCATCCCCATCCCTGTCCCCATCCTGTCCCCATCCCATCCCATCCCCTCCACTCCACCGTCCTCCCCCACTCAGCAGCCCTCCCTTCCCCCCCAGACCCTGCTGGTCCCCGGCCAGCCCCCGCACCCCACCGGCCGCTTTTCGGTGAGCCCCGGCGGTGCCATCACCATCGCCGACGTGCAGCCCGCCGACGCCGGCTATTACCTGTGCCAGGCCATCAGCGTGGCTGGCAGCGTCCTGGCCAAGGCGCGGCTGGAGGTGGAAGAGGGTGAGTCCCGCGCCGGCAGAGAACGGGTGCTTTCGGTGCACGAGTGGCACCAAACCCGAGGAATTCCCGTTTTTTCCCCATCTCTTCACCGTAGTGCCGGCTCAGCACCGACCGCCGGTGATCCGCCGGGGTCCCGCTAACCGGACGGTGCTGCCGGTGGGGGCCACGGCGCGGTTGCCGTGCTGGGTGTGGGGCGGTGACCCCCCGGCCAGCGTGGGGTGGCTGAAGGACGGGAGCGCCCTGGTGGGTGCCCAGCCCCGTGCCAGCCTGCTGGAGAACGGCACCCTGCAGATCACCGGCCTCCGGGTGAGCCGGCCCGGCGCGGGGGCTCAGGGCACCCACCTCGGGGGCACCCATGGGGCAGCACTGCAGGGATGGGAGGGGCTCCAGGGGGTGGTGAGGGGGTGGTGGGTGCGAGGGGTGGTGGGTGCAAAGAGCAATGGGTGCTCAGGGTGGTAGGCGCAACAAGTGGTGGGTGCTCACCTGGTGGGTGCAAAGGGTGGTGGGTGCTCAGGGTGGTGGGTGCTCAGGGTGGTGGGTGCTCAGGATGGTGGGTGCAAAGGGGATGGGTGCAAAGGGGATGGGTGCTCAGGGTGGTGGGTGCTCAGGGTGATGGGTGCTCAGGGTGGTAGGCACAACAAGTGGTGGGTGCTCACCTGGTGGGTGCTCAGGGTGGTGGGTGCAAAGGGGATGGGTGCTCAGGGTGGTGGGTGCTCAGGGTGATGGGTGCAAAGGGCAATGGGTGCTCAGGGTGATGGGTGAAAGAGGATGGGTGCTCAGGGTGGTGGGTGCTCAGGGTGGTGGGTGCAAAGGGCAATGGGTGCTCAGGGTGATGGGTGAAAGAGGATGGGTGCTCAGGGTGGTGGGTGCTCAGGGTGATGGGTGCAAAGGGCAATGGGTGCTCAGGGTGATGGGTGAAAGGGGATGGGTGCAAAGGGGATGGGTGCTCAAGGTGGTGGGTGCTCAGGGTGGTGGGTGCTCAGGGTGGCGGGTGCCAAGGTGATGGGTGCTCAGGGTGATGGGGCAGGAGCTCTTCCCCTCGCAGGTGACGGACTCCGGGCACTACGAGTGCGTGGCCACCAGCTCGGCAGGTGAGGCACGCTGGGGCGGCTCCTTGGAGGTGCAAGGTGGGTCACGGGGACGTCACTGCGCCAGGGACGCTGTGGCACTGGGGACGAAGCCACCCCAGATCTCCACGCATCTCCCCACAGATGAAGGATCCAGCCTCTCCCTGCCGTCCCCCGAGCCCGGCGTCCTCCCCAGGCCACCCTCCACCCCCGTGGTCACCAACGTCACCAAAAGCAGCGTCACCCTGAGCTGGAAAGGGAACGAAGACAGCGGTGCCACCGATGTCACCTCCTACATCGTGGAGGCTTTCAGGTATCACACAAGCGTCCTCTCTGGGTGCAGGGGAGACGGGGTGGCCCAGTGCCACCCCGTCACCCCTGTCCCCCAGCAGCCAGGCGGCGGGTGGCCCATGGCAGACGGTGGCGGCCAACGTGGAGGGCGAGACCCACACGGTGAGCGGCCTCGTCCCCGACACCGTCTACCTCTTCTTGGTGCGGGCGGTCAACGCCTACGGGCTCAGCGACCCCAGCGGCGTCTCGGAGCCCGTGCGCACCCAAGGTGAGACCTGGCAGTGACATCGGCAGAGGTACCCATGCACCCACCACCCCTGGGTTCATCCCTAGTTGGTGACACCAATGGAGGTGCCCATGGACCCACCACCCTTGGGTGCATCCCTAGTTGGTGACACCAATGGAGGTGTCCATGTACCCATCACCCTTGGGTGCATCCCTAGTTGGTGACACCAATGGAGGTGCCCATGGACCCACCACCCTTGGGTTCATCCCCATTTGGTGACACCAATGGAGGTGTCCATGCACCCACCACCCTTGGGTGCATCCCTGCTTAGTGATGCTGCTGGAGGTGTCCGTGCACCCAAAACCTTTGGGTGCATGCCCACTCAATGATGCTAATGGAGGTTGCCATGGACCCACCACCCTTGGGTGCATCCCCACTTGGTGACACCAGTGGAATTGCCCAAGGACCCACCACCCTTGGGTGCATCCCTGCCCAGTGATGCTGATGGAGGTGCCCATGGACCCACCACCCTTCGATGCATCCCCAGTTGGTGACACCAATGGAGGTGTCCACGTACCCACCACCCTTGGGTGCATCCCTGCTTAGTGATGCTGCTGGAGGTGTCCGTGCACCCAAAACTTTTGGGTTTATCCCTGCCCAATATGCCAATGGAGGTTCCCATGGACCCACCACCCTTGGGTGCATCCCCACTTGGTGACACCAATGGAGGTGGCAATGCACCCACCACCCTTGGGTGCATCCCTGCCCAGTGATGCTGATGGATGTGCCCATGGACCCACCACCCTCTCATGCTTCCAGCAGACGCCAGCCCCACGCAGCAAGGGCTGGACCCCGAGCAGGTGCAGCGGGAGCTGGCACAAGTGGCCGTGCACCTACAGGAACCCGTGGTGGTGCCGCCAGGCGCCGTCCGCCTCTCCTGGACCGTGAGTGCCGCGCTGCGCTGCCGGTTCCGGGCTCCCGGTGCCGAGCATCCCCCTCCATCCCACCCTTCCCTTGGGTCCCCAGGTGGAGCGCCAAGCACCCTTCCTTCAGGGTTACCGGGTGCTGTACCGGCGGCGCGGTGGGCGCTGGGAGGAGGCGCGGGCGGTGCAGGCACCGGGGGAGCGGGGGGCCCTGCTCACCGAGTTGCGCCGGGGCCAGGACTACGAGGTCAAGGTCCGCCCCTACTTCCATCACCTCCACGGCCCCGACAGCACCGTGCGAGCCCTGCGCACCCCCGAGGCGGGTGAGTGTGGGGTTGGGGGGACGGCGGGGGTCCCCAGGGACATCCTGGAGGTGACACCCCACATGTCCCCATGGTAGCCCCCAGCGCCCCGCCGCGAGCCGTCAGCGTGGCTGGTAACGGCACTAGCGTCCGCATCTCGTGGCAGCCACCGCCACCGGCTGAGCAGAACGGCGTCATCCGTGATTACCGGGTAAGGGCGGGTGGCGGCGGGGACGTGGCGGGTCCCCTCTGTCCCCCATGACAGTGTGTCATGGTGTCCCCATGGGTGTTCCATGATCTGGTGCTTGGGCAACGTCTCCCCCTCCCGCCCCCAGATCTGGTGCTTGGGCAACGAGAGCCGCTTCCACATCAACCAGAGCGTGGAGGGGACAGTGCTGGCCACGGTGCTGCGGGGACTGGTCCCCGGCGTCCCTTACCATGCCGAAGTTGCTGCCGCCACCGGTGCCGGGGTGGGCGCCCGCAGCGCCCCCGTCCCCATCCGCATCGGTGAGTCCCTCGTCACTGCCGCGCACCCATGGGTGGGGGGGTGACGGGGGTCACCCCAGTGCTGGGGACGGCTTCTCGGCACCCCTGCCGGTGTGTCCCCCCCTTTCCCCATGTCGCTTGCAGCCCCCCCGGCGGAGCAGGATGCAGGGCCGGCGGGCGGGAGCAGCGTGGCCGAGCGTTTGGCCGAGGTGGCCAAGCAGCCGGCCTTCATCGCCGGCGTTGGCGGCGCTTGCTGGGTCATCCTCGCCGCTCTCGCCGCATGGCTTTACGGCCGCCGCCGGAGGAAGAAAGAGTTGAGCCACTTCGCCGGTACGGGGGGTGCTACCCCTGGGACCCCCCCCCACCCCGGCACCCATCACCCCACCAACCACCCACCGCCTCTCTCTTTACAGCATCCTTCGCCTATACGCCCACCGGTAAGCCTATAGGTGCCGCGGGGTCCCGGTGTGGCCCCTCGCCGCCCTCACCCCCACCTCTTTCCGCAGTCGCCTTCCCGGCTCCGGTGCGCGGCAGCCCCAGGTAACCCCCCGGTATCCCTCCCCCTCCCCGGGACCCCCAGCGCTGACCGCCGGCATCCCTTCACCCCGTCTCCTTGCAGGGCAGCCACCGGCGGTGGTTATCCATGGCTGGCGGACGCGTGGCGCGGCGGCGGTGGCGCAGCCGGTGCCGCCAGTTGCTTGGGGACCACCGAGAGATACTACAATGGTGAGGGGTCATCATGGGGATGGGTGGCTTGGGTTGAGGGGGTCATGGTCGGCCCTGACAGTGCCGGCTGCCCTCTGCAGACGCCGGTATCACCCGTTACATCGCCCAGACGGAGCAATTTGGGGCAGGGTCCGGCGAGGGGCCGGTTTACAGCACTATCGAGGCAGGCGGTGAGGAGCTCCGCACCTTCCCCCGTCCCTTCTCGCAGCATGGGACCCCCTATCCCGGTGGGGGTCCCCAGCCGATGGATGCCCCTGCCCCCCAGGTGCCACGCGGCCGGGCTGAGCACGGTAGGGCGGTGGGACGGGTGGGGGGAAACATGGGTGCCGGTGGCGCGGTCCCCGCCCCGCAGCCCCCCCCGGCATCCTTCCTCACCGCAGGGGCCAAAGGGAAGAAGCTGGGGCAAGCGGTGAAACCGCCGGCGGTGAGCTGGACGGAGCTGCTGCCCCCGCCGCCCTCAGCCAGCGAGCTCAGCCAGTGCACCCAGGAGGAGGAGGAGGAGGAGGAGGATGAAGAGGAAGAAGCAGCCAGCGGGTGAGTGTGGGTGGCTGGGGGGCCGGGGCATGCTGGCCCCAGCACCCACCCTGTGGCCCCCACCTCTCAGGTTGGGGACAGAGGAGTGGTACCCCGGTGAGGATGTCCCCTGTGCCACTGCCGCATCCTCACCCGCCGCCTCCTCCGGCTGCCGGTCCACCGCCACGCTGACGCCATCGCCCCGTGCCACCGAGGACATCCCTCGCCTCCGTGACTTCGATAGCCCCCGCCTGCCCCGGTAGGAGATGGACCTCCCTTGGTCCAGCTGTGCCATCGCGGTCTGGATGTCCCATCACGGTCCGGATGTCCCATTGGGATCTGGATGTCCCACCATGGTCCGGGTGTCCCATCACGACCCAGCCATGTTGTCATGATCTGACCTTGCCATGCCATCATGGTCTGACTGTGTCATTAGGGTCCAGATGTCTCACAGGGGTCCGGATGTCCCACTGGGCTCCAGATGTCCCACCATGGTCCAGATGTCCCATCACAATCAAGCCATGTTGTCATGATCCAGCCCTGCTGTGCCATCATGATCCGGCCATGCCATTGGGGTCTGGAGGTCCCATTGGGGTCTGGAGATCCCATCAAGGTCTGGATGTCCCACCATGGTCCGGATGTCCCATCGCAATCCAGCCACGTTGTCACCATCTGGCCCTGCTGTGCCATCGTGGTCCGGCCATGCCACTGGAGTCCAGATGTCCCACTGGGGTCCAGATGTCCCACTGGGGTCTGGATGTCCCATCACCATCCGGCTGTGTTGTCCTGATCCAGCCCTGCTGTGCCATCATGGCCCGGCCATGCCATTGGGGTCTGGATGTCCCACCATGGTCCAGATGTCCCATCACAATCCAGCCATGTTGTCATGATCCAGCCGTGCTGTGCCTTCATGGCCCGGCCATGCCATTGGGGTCTGGAGGTCCCATTGGGGTCTGGATGTCCCATCAGGGTCCAGATGTCCCATTGCAATCCAGTCACGTTGTCATGATCTGGTCCTGCCGTGCCATTGTGGTCCGGCCACGCCATCAGGGTCCAGATGTCCCATTGGCCTCTGGATGTCCCGCCACGGTCCAGATGTCCCTTTGTGATCCATCCATGTTGTCGCCATTCATCCCTGCCGTCCGGTTGCGCTCTGGCCATGACGTCATGATCCATCCGTGACGCTGTGGGCTGGCTGTGGCGTGACGATCCAGCTGTGCCATCGCGATGCGTCTGCGCCGTCACCAGCTGGCTGGGACATCGCCATCCAGCTGTGCTGTCGTGGCCCGGCTCTGCCACGATCCAGAGGTGCCATCGCAATCCAGCTGTGCCACCGCAACCCTAGCATGCCACTGCGACGCAGATGTGGCATCAGGGGCCAGCTGTGCCGTTGCGATCCAGCTGTGCCACGCTACAGCTGTGTGGTTGCGATCCAGCTGTGCGGTTGCGACCCAGCTGAGCAGTTGTCATCCAGCTGTGCCCCAGCTGTGCCGTTGTGAGCCAGCCGTGCCATCGCAACCCTGCCGTGCAGCTGTGATCCAGCTGTGGCCCTGCCACCCCGCTGTGCCGCTGCACTCGCCCAGCTGCAATCCAGCTGTGGCACCGCCCCCCAGCTGTGATGCTTCAGCCCACCCGTGCCATTGCCATCCAGCTGTGCCACCACCACACGGCTCCCCCCTCCTCCGCCGCAGCACGGCGCTGGGGGGGTCGTGCCAGCACCGCGGAGGCCACCAAGCCCCGCACCCCGCGGCCCCCACCCCAGCTTCACCCCGCACCCCCTTTTTGCCAGGAGACCCCCCCACGGTGCCAACGCCCCCCTGCGCGCACCCAGCCCCCCTCTGACTCCGGATGCCGGTGAGGGCCACCAGCCCCGAGCCCGCCGCCCTCCCGGCACAGGTGAGCCCTTGGGGGCCATTTTGGGTGGGTGGGGGGGTCGCCGGCTGCGGGGGGGGGCTGACACCGCCATCACCCCCAGGGAAAACCCGCGGGGAGACCCCGAAAAGGCGCCCAAAGCCCAAATGCAGCCGCTACCGCCAAGAAAAGCAGCCAGGAGGTGAGTGTGGGGGGGGGGGAATTGGGGGGGTCCAGTGGGGGGTCTAGGGGGGGCTCAGCCCTCTCCTCCCTCTCCGCCGCAGACCTGCCGCCGCCGCCGCTGCCGCCGCCGGGTGAGACCCCCGGCCCCTCGCCGGAGCGGGAGCCGAGCGGGGCCGAGCGCAAGGTCACCCATCGCCCACCCCGTGGTGGTAAGCTGGAGCCGCCGACCACGTGCCAAAGAGATTGGGGGGGTGTCACCGCCGAACCCCAACCTTGTCCCCTCCCTCGCAGACGAGGTCGTCCCCTACGGCAAACCCTCCTGCCTGCCCCGCGGTCAGGTGTCCGGCAGCTGCTCCACGACGGGCAGCGTCTCGTCCCGTGGCTCCACCGGGTCCCGTGGCCACGGCTCGGGGCGCAGCCGGACGCCAGGGGACCGCGGTGAAGGGACCGGCCATCGCCGCCGCCCGGGTCCCCCATTTCCCTGCCCGTCGCAGGAGAAGCGATGAAGCGGAGGGCGAGCCGGTGGCAGGGTTGGGGACACGGGGATGGGGACGTGGGGGGGACTGGGGGGACGCTCTTTAATTTCTGAGTGGCACCACGTAAACAGGGTTGCACAGAGCCAGCGGCGGTGGGCAGCAGAGCGAGGGGGGGACGAGGATGCTCGGGGCGGGGGGGGGGGACAAGGACAGTCAGGATGGGCAAGGACGCTTGGGAGGGACAAGGGTGCTCGGGAGGGACGAGGATGCTCAGGGAGGGGGACAAGGAGGATGCTCAGGGAGGGATGAGGACCCTGGGGACAAGGACAATCGGGAGGGATGAGGATGCTTGAAGAAGGATGAGGATGCTTGGGGAGGCCGAGGACAGTCACTAGGGATGAAGACGCTGGGGAGGGACAAGGATACTCAGGGAGGGATGAGGACCCTGGGGACAAGGACAGTTGGGAGGGACAAGGACACTCAGGAGGAATGAGGATGCTTGGGGAGGCCGAGGACAGTCACTAGGGATGAGGACCCTGGGGAGGGACAAGGAGGATGCTCAGGGAGGGATGAGGACCCTGGGGACAAGGACAGTTGGGAGAGACGAGGATGCTTGAGGAAGGATGAGGATGCTTGGGGAGGCCAAGAAGAGTCACTAGGGACGAGGACGCTGGGGAGGGACGAGGGCGCTGGGGAGGGATGAGGAGGATGCTCAGGTGGGGTGAGGACCCTGGGGACAAGGACATTTGGGAGGGACGAGGGCGCTGGGGAGGGATGAGGATGGCTGGGAGGGATGAGGACAATTGGGGGGGTGAGCATACATGGGAGGGACAAGGACAAGGACACTGCGGAGGGATGAAGGTGCTGGGGAGGGACAAGGAATTTTGGGGGACAAGGACGCTTGGGGGGATGAGGACATTGGGGAAGGATGAGGATGCCCAAGGGCTGAAGATCACTGGGGGGAAGAGGACACTTGAGAAAGAGGAGGTTGTTTGGGAGGGACAAGGACAGTAGGGAGGGACGAGGAGGATGGTTGCAGGGGGAGGAGGATGGTGGGAGGGATGAGGAGACTTGGTGGGCGGTGAGGACAGTTGAGGGACGATGAGGATGCTCAGGAGGGATAAAGGCCCTGGGGATGAGGATGGTTAGGAGGGACAAGGACACTTGGAGGGGGCACAAGGACATTCAGGAAGGACAAGGTGGCTTGGGAGGGCTGAGGACACTCGGGAGGGCCAAGGATGGTCGAGGTGGGGCAAGGATGCTGAGGAAGGACGCGGTCGGTCAGGAAGGACAAGGACAGTCAGAAGGAACGAGAATGGTCAATGGGGAGGAGGACGGTCGGAGGGACAATGACCCTGGGGAAGGACAAGGACACTTGAGATGGACAACAGTGCTTGGGCTGGACGAGGATGGTTGGGGGACAAGGCTGCTGGGGAAGGAGGAGGAGACTGGGGAGGGATGAGGACACTTGGATGGGATGAGGACACTTGGGGAGGATGAGGACACTTGGGGAGGATGAGGATGCCGGGGAGGGATGAGGAATTTGGGGAGGGATAGGGACACTGAGGAGGGATGGGGACACTGAGGAGGGATGGGGACACTGGGGAAGGATGAGGACACTTGGGGAGGACAAGGATGCTGGAGAAGGAGGGACACCCACCCACCTTGGTGCCACCCACCCTTTGTGGGTGGCATTTGCTAGCAAAAAGCCCCTTTTTGGGGAACCACTTAATAAAGCTGGATTTTAGCCGAGCCGAGGGGACTCTGGCCTTGCCGCGTCCTACACCCTGGGGACCGCCACGCTCCTGTCCCTAGCTCGCCACCCGCCCTGGCCCAGGGGCTGCCACTCCCTGTCCCGTGGCCACCTGGAAAGAAAAGGGGACATTTTCCAGCACCCCACAATGCCCCTGGTGCCCATCACCCCGGCATCAGGGCGCCGCTCACCATGCTGTGGGATGCCTGCGGCCGCCTCCGTCCCAGGTCTCCGCGGGACCCCCAGTGCTGTCCCCCAGTCCCAGGTGGGGATGGGGGCCCCGGGTGAGAAGACCCCCTCCAAGGGCCATGATGGCGGTGAGGGACCTGCTGGGGAGAAGGCAGGAGATGGTGGCATCACCATGGTGGCATCACCATGGTGTCATGATGGGGCCACTTCCCCTGGGGAGGTGATGATGCATGGGGTCAAATGGGGGGGTCTGGCGACATTTCGCTCACCACCGTAGCCCCCATCGGTGTCCTCGAGGCCGAAGCAGAGGCCATCGACAGCCACGGCCAGCGCCCGGGCGAAGCTGGCGTCCAGGAGGAAGGAGCCATCGCAGGAGCTCACCAGGCTGCAGCGGGCGCTGGCGAAGTTGTCCTCCGAGACGGACCCCCAGCCGTTCAGCAGCGACCCCCCCGGTGAACCCCTTGTTGCTGGCCGCTCATCCTCCTCTTCCCCCTCTTCCTCCTCCTCCTCACCCAGCTCGGAGGCTGGTGGCCCGTAGATGTAGCCATAGGTGTGTGGCGGCGAGAAGGACCGTGGTGTGGTTGGTGCCAGGGGGCTGCGGGGGACACGGCAGGGACGCCACTGGCACCGGGGGATGCTGCCACCATGGGGGTGTCCCAGGAGGACGGGGCGTACCTGGGGCAGGTGGTGTCCTGGTCCATCTCCAGGTCCTCGGCCACCTGCTGCGGTGTGAGGACCCCATCGCTGAATGCTGGCGAGAGGCGCCCGGTGACCGGGGACCTGTCCCTTGGGTGCCTGGTGGCTGGGGACATGTCCTTGGGGTACCTGGTGGCCAGGAACATGTCCCTTGGGTGCCTGGTCACCAGTGATGGGTCTCTGAGGTGCCTGGTGGCTAGGAACATGTCCTTGGGGTACTTGGTGATGAGGGACATGTCCTTGGGGTACCTGTTGCCCAAGAACATGTCCCTCCGGTGACCAGTGACTGGGGACATCTCTTCAGGGTGCCTGGTGACTGGGCATGTGTCCTTTAGGTGCCTGGTGGCCGGAGATGTGTCCCTTGGATGCCTGGTGGCTGGTGACATGTCCTCAGGGTACCTGGTCAACAGGAACATGTCCCCTGGGTGCCTGGTCACCGGTGATGAGTCCCTGGGGCACCTGGCAGCCAGGGACATGTCCTTGGGGTACCTGGTGACCAAGAATATGTCCTTGCAGTGACCGGTGACTGGGGACATCTCCTCAGGGTGCCTAGCGATGGGGGACGTGTCCCTGGGGTGTCTGGTGTCCGGGGACCTGTCCTTTGGGTACCTGGTGGCCGATGACATGTCCTTTGGGTATCTGGTGGCCAGAAAGGTGTCCCTTGGGTGCCCGGTCACTGGTGATGGGTCCCTGGGGCAGTTGGTGGCCAGGGACGTGTTGGGGTACCTGGTGGCCAGGAATGTGTCCCTGCAGTGCCCAGTGGCTGGGGACTTCTCCTTGGGGAGCTTAGTGACTGGGGATGTGTCCCTTGGGTGCCCACTGGCTGGGGACATGTCCTTGGGGTGCTTGGCGGCCGGTGACATGTCCCTCTGACATTTGGTCACCGGTGATGGGTCCCCGGGGTGTCTGGTGGCTGGGGACATGTCCTTGGGGTACCTGCTGCCCAGGAACCTGTCCCTGCGGTGACCAGGGACCGGGGACATCTCCTCAGGGTGCCTGGTGACTGGGGACGTGTCCCTGGAGCACCTGGTGACCAGGGATGTGTCCTCAGGGTGCCTGGTAGCCGAGATGGTGTCCCTCTGGTGCCTGGTGGATGGTGATGGGTCCTTGGGGCGCCTCGTGACCGGGGACATGTCCTTGGGGTGCTCAGTGACCAGGGACATGTCCCTGGGGCGCCTGGTGACCGGTGACACATCCCTGGGGCTCTCAGTGACCAGGGATGTGTCCCTTGGGTGCCGGGTGGCTGGAGGTGTGTCCCTGGGGATCCCAGTGACCAAGGACACGTCATTGGGGCACCTGGTGACCGGTGACGTGTCCCTGGGGATCCCAGTGACTGGGGACATGTCCTTGGGGTGCCTGGTGACCGGGGATGTGTCCCTGGGGCACGCAGTGGCCAGGGACCTGCAGGTGCAAGGGACACAGTTGGTTTTGCAGCACGAGGTTGGGGTGCAGGGCACCCATCTGCGTCCCCAGGGTGGGGACACCCAGACTTACCGGGTGACTGGTGGGTGCCAGGGGTTGGGTGGCCTCGGGGGTGTCACCGGTGACCCGGTGACACCGGAGGCCAGCGAGGCGCTGCCCCGCCGTGGTTTTGGGGAGCTGAAGACCGGCAGCCGCCGTGGGTCCCCTCCAGCCAGCACGGCGGTGGCGGTGTCACCGTCATGTCCCCTTCGCTGAGGCCACCCGGCTGCCAGCCCAAAATCCGTGCCCCACTCGCCTCCACTCCCAGCGACGGGGACGTGGCCGGGGCCACCCGTGAGCACCGGGGTGCTGTGCACTTGGTGCAGCTCTGCACGGGGCGGGGGGACACAGGGCCATGAGCTACCTCCCCGGTGTCCCCCGCGTCCCCCCGCGTGTCCCCCATACCCACCTCTCTTGCGGATGCGCTCCCAGGGTGCCGGGTTCGGGGTGCTGGGCGAGGTGCGCACCCCAGGGTGCCCCCCGCCACAGCACCCGGTGTCCCCAAGGGGCGGTGGGTGCCCCCCATGGAGGCTGCTGTGGTTGGGGGGCGTGGGTGGGCCGAGGCTCGGCGGCTCCAAGGACAGGGCTGGAGGGGCGAGAGTGGTCAGGGCACCCATGGGTGCTGAGCTGGGTGTCCCTTGTCCCCTCCGTCCTTGGCTCTGTCTGTCCCCAGGTCCCTGCTGCCTGCAGAGAGGGTCCCATGGCAATGGGGGGCACCCGGGTGGAGGTCCCATGACACCGGGGGGGTCCCAGGCATAGGGTGGGGGTATCAGGCACCCTTTGCTGGTCCCGTAGAACCCTGGGGGTACCCCAGGCACTGGGTGGGGGTCCTGTGGCAGCAGGTGAGGGGTCCCACGGAACTGGGTGGAGTCTCAGGGGAGTGGGTGGGGGTCCCATGGCACCAGGTGGGGGTCCCAGAGCACCCTGAGGGGGGGGTTCCATGGCACTAGGTGGGGGTCCCATGGCTCTGGGTGGGGGTCCCAGCCCTGGGGCTCACTGGAGGGGTGGGGGTCCCATGGTTCTGGGTGGGGGTCCCAACCCCCATGGGGCTCACTGGAGGGGTGGGGGTCTCTGCCATCACTGCCCAGGAGCCGGCTACTGAGGCTGCTGCTGCTGCTGAGGTTTCGGGGGGCACAGCTGGGTTTCCAGGGGCCACTGAGCCACGGCGAGTCACTGGCCATCAGCCTGCGGGGCAAGGGGTGCCATCAGGGTGTCTCGTCCCCACCATGCCGGGGACCCCCTATATCTCCCACCCCACCGCTGCTCACCTGCGGCGAGCCGCGGCGTCCTGGCTGGCGCGGCGCTGGCAGAGGAGAAGGAGGAGGGCGAGCAAGGCTAACCAGAGCAGCGAGCCGGCGGCCGCGATGACGGCGGGCTGCCGCAGCACCCGCACCACCCCGTTGCTCCCCGCCGTCAGCCCTGCAAGGGTCCCATCGGTGTCACCCCTGTGCCACCACCTTGACCTCCACCTGCACCCCACCTTGCTCCTCGTCCCCTACCCAGGATACCGCAGGTGGCATTGCTGGGGACCCCCAGCCCCGCGCTGTTGAAAGCTGCCACCTGGACGCAGAATTCGGCCCCAGGGCTCGGGAGGAGGGTTTCCAGGCGGTGGGTGCCTCCATCCACTGTCCTGTTGGTGGGGCGCTGCCAGCCCTCGCCCATTGACCAGACCTGGTATGCACCAAGAGGGTGGACCCCCTTAGATGAGTCTCCTTGATGGAACCCCATTGATGGATCCCCCTTGGATGGACCCCCTTGGATGAGTGCCCTTGATGGAGCCCCACTGATGGATCCCTCTTGGATGGACCCCCTTGGATGAACACCCCTTGGATGAACGCCCCTTGGATGGACCCCCTTGGATGAACACCCCTTGGATGAACACCCTTTGGATGGACCCCCTTAGATGAGTGCCCTTGATGGAGCCCCACTGATGGATCCCTCTTGGATGGACCCCCCTGGATGAACACCCCTTGGATGGTGCCCCTTAGATGAGTCCCCTGGATGGAGCCCCATTGATGGATCCCTCTTGGACGGACCCCTTTGGATGATCCCCTTAGATGAATCCCCTAGGTTGAACCACCTTGGATGGACCCCCTTGGGTTAGACCCACTTGGATAAACCCCCTCCTTAGATTGACCCCTTGGATGGATCTCCCTGGATGGATTCCCCGCTTAGATGGATCTCCTGGGATGGACCGCCACCTTGGTTGACCCCCTTGGATGAACCCCCTTGTTGAGATCCCTCTTGCATGGACCTCTTCTACGCATCCCTTTTAGGTGGACTGCTTGGGCGGCCTCCCTCTTGGATAGACCCCCACCTTTGAAAGGCTCCCTCCTTGGATGGCTCCCCCTTAGACAGCCCCCTTGGATGGACCCTCCTTGGCCAGAAGCCCCCCCAGCCTCCTCCCACCCCATTGCCCCAAACCTTGTAGCCCTGAATGATGCCATTGTGGGCCTCAGGAGGAGGTGGCTCCCAGCTCACGACCACAGTGCCGTTCCCCTTCTCAGCCTGGCCCACGGTGACGTGCTGGGGTGCCGCGCTTGGTACTGCCGGGACAGGGGTGCTGAGACCCCTCGGACCCCCAACCGACCCACCCATTCTTCACCTGGGCACCCCTGGGGGCACCTCACGCCCAGCATACCTTCCTCAGGTATCCAGAGGTGCCTGATGTTGCTGTCCAAGCCCTGGGTCCCTCCGGCGTAGGGTCGGACCTTGAACTCGTACTTGTAGCCCCTGCGGAGCGCGGGGATGACGGCGCTGAGCTCCCTGCCTGCGTCGTGTTGGACCCAGGAGGTGCTGGCAGGGAGGAGGCAGCGGTACAGCACCATGTAGCCCTCCGGCGTCAGTGCTGACGTCAGCATCTGGAGGGGATGGGAAGGGTTACGAGACACGGTGGGACACAGATGGGACGTGGGGATGGAGCTCCAGCCTCGTCCCTATGTCCCATCCCGCCCCTCCGGTGGGGACGTCCCGGCATCACACCAACCCGCCAGCGGAGCTGGATGGCAGCGGCAGGCAGCACGGTGCCGTTGTCCAGGTGCAGCCTCACGGCCAGCAGGTCCCGTGGCACAGCCTCCTGCCGGCCTGTGGGGCAGAGGAAGGCTAACAGCAGCACCGGGCAGGAGCAAGGTCCTCCAACACCTGCCCAGGTACCCACCCCAGACACCCATGCCTGCAGACCCTGATGTCTTCTTGGAAGGACCCACTCAAATGGATCCCTTGGATGGACACGTCTTGGATGGACCCCTTGGACAGACACCCTTTGATGGATCCGTCTTGGATCGACCTCCTTTGATGGACCCCATGATAGACCCCTATCGATGCATCCCTCTTAGATGAACCCTTTGGATGAATACCTCTTGTTGGATCCCCCTTTAATGGACCCCCCACCTTGGACAGACCCCCTTAAATAGATCCCCTTGGAGGAACCCACTTGGATGGATCCTCTTTAGATGGACTCTCTTGAATGG
Source organism: Mycteria americana (assembly GCF_035582795.1). Taxonomy (NCBI): domain Eukaryota; kingdom Metazoa; phylum Chordata; class Aves; order Ciconiiformes; family Ciconiidae; genus Mycteria; species Mycteria americana. The sequence continues at coordinate 8,373,635 of NC_134383.1, forward strand.
ATCCCCTTGGATGGCCCCCCGCCTGGATGCAGCCCCTTAGATGGATCCCCTTACATGGACATGCTTGGATGGACCCCTTGGATGGATCCTGTTGGATGGATGACTTTAGATGGACCTTCTGAGATGGACCCCCCTTTGGAAGTACCCCTTTTGATGGACGCTCCTTGAATGGACCCCCTTAGATGACTCACGTGGATGGACCCTTTTTTGATGGACCCCCTTGGATAGACCTCCTTGGATGGATGCTATTGGATGGACCCCCATGGATGGACTCCCCTTGGATGACTTCCTTGGATGGACACCTCTGGGATGGACCCCCCTTGGATAGATGCCCCTTGGGTGACCACCTTGGATGGACCCCCTTGGTTGGACTCCCCTTGGATAGACTCCCCTTGGATGGACCCCCTTGGATAGATTCTCCATGGGTGACCTCCTTGGATGGACCTCCCTTGGACAGACCCCCTTGGTTGGACTCCCCTTGGATAGACTCCCCTTGGATGGACCCCTCTTGGATGGACCCCCTTGGATAGATTCTCCGTGATGACCTCCTGGGATGGACCTCCCTTGGTTGGACCCCCCTTGGACAGACTCCCCTTGGGTGACCTTGGATGACCTCCTTGGATGACCCCCTTGGATGAACCCCATTAGATGGACCCTGTTAGATGGCTCCCCTTGCATGGACCCCCAGACGGGCCTGGGTGCCTCTGGCGGTGGAGGCCACGCAGGTCCCACCACTGACCCTCCACGCGGAGGCGGGCGGCGGCAGCAGCAGTGCCCAGCTGGCTCTGTGCCGTACACACGTAGGTGCCGGCGTCGGCGGGCGTCACGGCGTAGAGGCGCAACGTGTGGTCCCGGTCCACCTCGTGCCTGTGGGTCACCAGCTCTCCATCAGCCCCATCACCGCCCCACCTTGGGGATGGGACACCTCCACCCTGCCACCACCTACCTGCCCCAGGGCAGGTCCCCACGCTCCCTGTGCCACTGCACCCGCGGCACCGGGTCACCTTGGGCGCCGCAGCCCAGCTCCACCGTGCTGCCGGCCACCGCCACGGCATCACTCGGGCGCCGCACGATGGTTGGCTTCTCTGCAAGAGGACATCAAGGATGTAGCACCAAGGCATGACATGTCCGCCACCCATGGGAGACCCTCGGCTTACCCAGGATGGAGACGTGGGCGCCCCGGCTCTCCCTCTCGCCCGCCGCGTTGGCTGCCACGCAGACGTAGAGCCCGGAGTCGCTCCGTCGCGCCGGTGCCACCCGCAACTTCCCGTTGGTGACCACGTACCGGTCACCGGTCAAGTCCAAGGTCACCCCATCCTTCTTCCAGGTGACGCGGGGTTCGGGGTGCCCCGAGGGTGGCACGCAATCCAGCTCCAACGCTTGCCCCGCCACGGCCACCAAATCACCCGGCTGCAGGCGGAAATTGTCCCGCAGTGCTGCGGTGGGGAGGGGACATCATGGGTGGGGGGGGGACACACACAGGACTTTTTTGGGGTCCCCCCACCCGCATCGTCCCCACGGGGTGTCCTTACCAGCTGCGGTTTGGGGTGCCGTGGCTGCGCTGGGGGGGTGGCAGCCTGTGGGGTGATATGGAGGCCGGTGGGTGCACCGAGCGGGCACGGTCTCAGCTCCGGTGAGGGGGTGGGGGCAGAGTTAAGGGTATTTTGCCCCCCCCCCCCCCCCCGGGGGCCGCACTCACCTCCCCAGCGCAGCGCGGCGAGGCAGAGCCCCAGGCCCAGCGCCATCGCCCAGCCGCCCGCCATGCTGGCCCCGGCCAGCCTTCCCGCTTCCTCCCTGAATCCCGGTCCCTCCCCGCCAGCACCGGGGCCGGATCCGGCTCCGGATGGGGGGGGACAATAGCCGGACGTGGGGGCCGGGAAGTGACGGCGGCAGGGACGGACACACAAAGAGCTCAGCCAAGCCACGGCGGCGGGAGCCCCCCGGGCACGGTGGCACCGGCAGCACCCAGAGGCAGCGGGGCTGGGGATGCCAGTGTTTAACGAATTTAATTAACCGGAAGAAATTTGCCCCCCTCCTCCCCCCCCCCCCAGCCATGTTCAGAAGAAAATGAATTAAGAAGAAACAAGCTCTTGGCTGGGAGCGCCATCAGTAGGGACCAGAGTGAACGGTCCAGGGTCTCCCAGGCTCTGCAAGCTTAAATTTGGGTGCCGGCCAGGTGCGTCAAGCTCGTCTGTTCTCAGCTGCCACCCACCTCTCACGTTCCCCCACCCCAGGGGGGCACCCCGTCCCACAAAGACACCCAAGGGTGCCGCCACCGGCCGGGTAGTACGTTTAGTTTATTGGTTAGTAGCGCACCTCAAGCGCCCCGGGGTGCCCCGGCACCCACCCCGGGTGCCCCGGGGCCCGGCTCGCTTGGCCGGCCGCTCTCCGGTTTTCATCCTAAACCTATTTCCCGGGAAGGCCTGGGGGAGAGGCGACGGTGCGCGCCCCAAAACCGGGGGATTTTCACAGAAAATCGAGGTGCGGTGGAGGGGCGGCGCTCGGGCCGGGGGTTCGAGCCCACGTTTAGGGGACGGTGCAGCTGGGGAGCTGGGGGGGAGGAGGGAGCCCCCCGTTTAGGCCTCCTGCGTGCGCGTGCGCTTGGGCGAGCTTGCATGCTAAGGTGCCCCCCGCTCCGTGCAGTGCTGGGCGCCTGCGTGCGCGGGTCCGTGCGTTGCGGCGGGCGGGCACGGCGCTCTCGCACACACCGGGTGCGGGTGTGCTCGCTCGGCGTGCTGTGTGCGCGCTCCCAGCACGCTTGCGCACGCTCTGTGCACGGTCTTAGCTGCGCGCTTCGTGTACGCGCCTTTCACAAGCTCCGTGCACGCTCCTTCCGCATGCTCCGTGCACGCCCTCTGCGAGCACTGCACACACCGTCTCTTCTCATGCTCTTTGCACGCTCGCTGCATGCTCCATGCGTGCTCTGTCTGCGCGCTCCGTGCACGCCCTATGCAAATGCTGCGTGCAAGCTCTCTTCGCACGCTCTGCGCGTGCCCTCTTGCAACCTTAACGTATGCTCTTTTCTCACACTCCGTGCACGGTCTCCCTGCATGCTCCGTGCGCGCTTTCTGCAAACACTGCACGCACGCTCTCTCCACACACTCTGTGCACGCTCTGCACAGACTCTCTGCACACTCGTGCTCTCTGCACACTCCATGCACACTCGGAGAGCACTCTAGAAGCTGGCACACTCTCTCCCAAATGCCACGGTCTTACCTGCACTCTCCGTGCACGCTTTCTCCACATTCTCCATGTGCACGCTCTCCACACAATCCATGCAGTCCCAGCTGCACGCTCTGTGCATGCTCTCTCTGCACGGTCGGTGCGTGTTCTCTCCGTGTGCTCCACATGCTCTCTCTTGCACGCTGCGTGCATGCTCTCTTTGCACACTGCGTGCGCACTCTCTCTGCACACCCTTGTGCATGCCCTCTTGCACCCTTTGTACGCGCTCTCCCTGCGTGCTCCAGGCAAGCTCTGTCCACGTGCCCTGTGCGTGTCCTCTTGCATGCTCGGTGCATGCTCTGTCTGCGCACTCTGTGTGTGCTCTCTCCGCACATTTCGTGCACGCTCTCTCTGCACGCTCTCTGCCTGACATCCCTGCACGTGCTGCGCACGCTCTCTCTGCACGCTGCGCACATGCCCTCTTGCACACTCTGTGATTGCTCTCTCTGCATGCCGTGTGCACGCTCTCTCTGCACGCTTGCTGCGTGCTCCGTGAATGCCCTCTTGCAAGCTCTGTGCACGCTCTCTCTGCGCACTGTGTGCATGCCCTCTTGCACGCTCCATAATTGCTCTCTCTGCACACTGTGTGCACGCTCTCTCTGCATGCTCCATGCATGCCCTCTTGCACGCTCCGTGCACGCTCTCTCTGCGCACCGTATGCGTGTCCTCTTGCACGCTCCGTAATTGCTCTCTCTGCACGCTGTGTGCATGCTCTCTCTGCATGCTTGTTGCGTGCTCCGTGAATGCCCTCTTGCAAGCTCTGTGCACGCTCTCTCTGCGCACCGCATGCATTCCCTCTTGCACGCTCCATGCATGCTCTCTCTGCGCACTCTGTGCATGCCCTCTTGCACACTCTCTCCCGCACGCTCCCGGCAAGCGCATGTGCTTTCCGCACGCTCATCCCAGTGAGAAAGCCCTTAAAGAGACGCCCCAGGAAGGCGAGGGACGGAAGAGGGGAGCTCCGGGTGGGATCAATAGCAAATTAGTGACTTTACGCCCAGCCGAACGATGCCCAGTGGCGGGAGCGGGGCCGTGACGCTGTCCCCGCTCGCTTGCCGCTGCCGAAGCGCGCACATGTCCCCCCCGCTCAGGCGCTGATCTCCACGGCATTGGCCTCCTCCTGCTCCCGGATGACGTGGACGCCGGCAGTCCGCAGCAGCCGCGGGGCACCGCGGGAACGCGCTGGTGAACCCGGCGGTGACCTATGCGTCCGCGTTGAGGCGGGCGAGCGAGCCGGTGAGCGATGGTAACGACGAGTCGCACGCCCCACCGGTCCCGGTGAGCGACCGGCTGCCGGTACCGGCGAGCTGGTGTAACCCAGTTCAACCGTGCCACGGGGTTCGGGTGGTGAATCCTCCTCTGCCTCCGGCGACTCCTGCCAAAAGCCGAGGGTAGACAAGCGTGCGAACGGTACAGGACCCGGCACCACGACGCAAAGCCGGCGCGCTACCGGCCGCTCACCTTGTCCTTGAGGATGTACAAGGCCACCGGGTTTTTGCGCTCGTGCTCGCCGCTCCGTGGGATGCCCTCGGCTGCGTGGAAGCAAGGCGTTGCTTACCGCGCCGGCGGCATTGGCATTCCCCAACCCGCCGCCACCGCACCGGGGCCGGCACTCACCCTCGTGCTTCAGGCGCTCCTCATCCTGCTCGGCGTATTCGGAGGCTGGTTGTGTCTCCGCTTGCCGCTTCTCCCTGGGGAAGGAACAGGGGATGGGGCAGCACCGGCACCATGGTGGGGGCAGCGGGGGGACTGCCTGTGGCTCAGCCGGGGAAGGGCCCTGTGCTGCGGTGAGGGAGAGATGGGACGGGACGGGACGGGACGGGATGGGCCAAGATGGGATGGGATGGGATGGGATGGGATGGGATGGGATGGGATGGGACGGGATGGGGTGAGATGGGATAGGATGGGATGGGGTGAGATGGGGTGGTGTGGGATGGGACAGGACGGGATGGGATGGGATGGAATGAGATGAGATGAGGTGAGATGAGATGGGATGAGATAGAATAGGATGGGACAGGAGAGATGGATCAAGGCAGGATGGGATGGGATGGGATGGGATGGGATGGGATGGGATGGGATGGGATGGGATGGGTTGGATGAGATGATGAGATGAGATGAGATGAGATGAGATGAGATGAGATGAGATGAGATGAGATGAGATGAGATGAGATGAGACGAGGCGAGACTACACAGGATGAGGCAAGATGGGTTGAGATGGGATAGGTCAAGACAGGATGGGATGGGATGGGATGGGATGGGATGGGATGGGATGGGATGGGACAAAATGGGATGGAATGAGATGAGATGAGATGAGATGAGATGAGATGAGATGAGATGAGATGAGATGAGATAGAATGGGATGGGACAGGAGAGACGGACCAAGGCAGGATGGGATAGGATGGCATGGGTTGGGTTGGGATGGGATGGGATGGGATGGGATGGGATGGGATGGGTTGGATGAGATGATGAGATGAGATGAGATGAGATGAGATGAGATGAGATGATGAGATGAGATGAGATGAGATGAGACGAGACGAGACGAGATGAGACGAGGCGAGACTACACAGGATGAGGCAAGATGGGTTGGGATGGGATAGGTCAAGACAGGATGGGATGGGATGGGATGGGATGGGATGGGATGGGATGGGATGGGATGGGATGGGATGGGACAAAATGGGATGGAATGAGATGAGATGAGATGAGATGAGATGAGATGAGATGAGATGAGATGAGATGAGATGAGATAGAATGGGATGGGACAGGAGAGACGGACCAAGGCAGGATGGGATAGGATGGCATGGGTTGGGTTGGGATGGGATGGGATGGGATGGGATGGGATGGGATGGGATGCGTTGGATGAGATGATGAGATGAGATGAGATGAGATGAGATGAGATGAGATGAGATGAGATGAGATGAGATGAGATGAGATGAGACGAGATGAGACGAGATGAGACGAGACGAGACGAGACGAGACAAGACGAGACAAGATGAGACGAGGCGAGACTAAACAGGATGAGGCAAGACGGGACAAGATAAGATGGGTTGGGATGGGAAAGGTCAAGACAGGTCAAGACAGGATGGGATGGGATGGGATGGGATAAGGTGTGATGTGATGTGATGTGACAGAACAAGATAGGATGGGAAGAGATGAACCGGGATGGGATGGGATGGGTCAAAACAGGATGGGACAAAAGGGGACAGGAGAGGAGGAACCCCCTTTGGCTCCCATGTTACCCCCAGCCGTACTTCTTGGAGGGTTTCCAGCAGGCGCACACAGTCACCAGGGTGACGAGGAGGAAGATGCCACCCGTGGAGAGAATGATGTAGAGGGAGCTCCGGCCTGGAGGAGAGCAATGAGAGGGGATGACCCCCCCCAAACTTTAGCTGGGAGCATCGACAAGGGGTGGCCAGCCCCCGGGGTGTGGGAGGGGGGAATGGGTGGCTTACGGTAGACGGTGAGCTTCACAGGGATGCTGCGGCCGTGGCTGATGGGGTTTTCCACTAGGCAGCTGTAGACATCGTCATCAGCCATGAGGACGCGGGTGATGGTGAGGATCTTCTGGTCGGGGGAGAGGAGCAGGCGGGAGTCGTTGCTCAGCGGCCGCCCATCCTTCAGCCAGGTGTAGGTGGGCTTGGTGCCATTCTCGTGCGAACAGTTGAGGGTGAAGAACTCGCTGAGCTCCAGCACCGTCGAGGAGGCCACCAGCACTTGCGGCTTCGAGATGGGGACTGCAGACGAGTGGGGGAACCACGGTGACGCCATGTCTCGGGGGATGGGTGGGCCCAGGGGACGGGAAGGGGGACATGAAAACCCCACCGGGGATATAGCTTGGCTGCATGGGGTGGTTGAACCCCAGAAACCACCTCCCAGTTGCAGAAAGCCCTCCCAAAAAGTGGTCGGGGAAGACATCCCGTGGAGAACCCAGTCTCCACTGGACGTCCTTCTTGTGCTTACTGTCCACGGTGAGGTTGATGGTCTTCTCGCCGGTGAAGGTATCATCGGTGATGGACACCTCCACCTCGTAAGTGCCTTCATCGGCCAACTGCAAGGGGCTGATGAGCAACGAGCCGTTCTCCAGCACCCGGATGCGGTCACGGTAATCGGGCCGTAGGTTGCCGATGATCTCGGTGCCGATGGACTGGACGACGGTGACGGGTTTGTCACGCTTCAGCTGCCACTTGACCACCGGCTTGTCGGCGCTGGCGCTGGCGTAGCGCACCGACAGCAGCGCCGCTTTGCCCGCCGTGCCGCGGACCAGCGGCGTGGGGCTGGTGATGTTCACCCCCGCCAGCAGACCTTGGGGTGGGGAGAGATAGCGGGGCGCCGAGTCCGGGCAGGCTGCCTGGTCCTCTGAGCCCGCAGAAAAATGGGGAACCCCCTCCCGGAGCTGTGCTGAGCACCCCCAAAATGCATCACCGGTGCTGGGATGCCCAACCATGATGTAAGCGGGCTGTTTGCATAACCCTTCGCAAAGATGCATGCATCGCCCCAAAAAGTGCATGGGGCTGGGAGCGCCCTTGCAGCCGGGTCAACGCAACGCTTTGCGAAGATGCACGCATCACCCCCAAATTTGCGTTGGGGCTGGGAGCAGCCTTGCAGCCGGGTCAACGCAACGCTTTGCAAAATCGCGTGCGTCATCCCAAAAAGTGCATCAGGCGTGGGAGGCGGGTCGGCGCAACCCTTTGCAAAGACGCGTGCGTCGCCCTCCAAAAGCTGCATGAGGGGTGGGAGCCCTCCTGCAGCTGGGTTGATGCAACGCTTTGCAAAAATGCATGCCTCGCCCCCCCAAAAGGTGCCTGGGGGGTGGGAGTGCTCCTGCCGCTGGGTCGATGCAACCAACCCTCTGCAAAAATGCCTGCATCGTCCCCAAAAATGCCTGGGAGGTGGGAGACCTCCTGTTGCTGGGTTGCTGCAATGCTCTGCAAAAACGCATGATGCATCGCCCCCCAAAATGTGCATGGGAGGGCGGGAGCTCTCCTGCAGCTGGGTCGATGCAACCCTTTGCAAAAACGCATGCTTTGCCCCAAAACCTGCATCGACGGTGGGAGCTCTCCTGCAGCCGGGTTGATTCAGCCCTTCGCAAAGGTGCGTCTATCACCCCCAAAATTGCACGGTGGGTGGGAGCGCTCCTGCGCCCGGGTTGATGCAACCCTTTGCGAAAACGCATGCATCACCCTAAAAAATGCAGGGGGGGGGGGGGGGGGGAGCCCTCCCGTGGCCGGGGTCGATGCAATGCTTTGCAAAAATGCATGCATCGCCCCAAAACGTGCACGGGAGGGTGGGAGCGCTGCTGCAGCCGGGTCGATGCAACTCTCTGCAACGATGCACGCATCACCCCCCTAAAAATGCATCGGGGGTGAGAGCCCTCCTGCACCCAGGCCGATGCAACTCTTTGCAAAGACGCGTGCATCGCCCTAAAAATTGCGGGGGGGGGGGGCGGGGGGAGGAATTTTTGCATCCCAACCCCGCTGGATGCTCCGGTGCAGCCAAACACCCCCGCCCAGATGCAAAACTGCATCGCGGGGGTCGCTGCGCGTGCATCACTCCTCATCGCTGCTTTTAAGCCAAAAAGGGCAGGGAAAAAGTGGAAAAAAATTATTTTTGGGGGGGGGACAACTCCCTGAAACACCGTAGCCTCATCCTTGCCAGCCCAGGGGTCCCATCCGCGACCCCCCATCCGGATGCCGTCATCCGACGGCGAACAAACCCCATATTGAAGAGGGGGGGAGAGTGGGAAAACCAGCTGGGGAGGGCGAAGCGGGAGCAAGAAAGGCTTTAAACAAGCCCGAAAAGTCATGGGACCTATTGGTATGCAGCCTCCGTCCGTCCGTCCTCCCCGGCAGCGCAGAGCTCGGCCCCGAAAACATGCCCCGATCCGAAAAATTTAGGGGAACCCCACAGGGAAAACCCAGGCACGGGATGGGGATGCGGCTTTTAATGCATCCTTGCACCCAGTGCACCCCCAAATCGCTGCTCTTTCACCGTTTCTTCCCTTTTTTCACCCAATCGCTTATTTTTTCTCCGCTCCGGGTAATAAATTTGGGAGTTAATTCATAAATCAGGCAATATTCCCATCTCCTACAGCATCCCTGGCTTAGGGATGGCGATCTCCCACCCTTCCTGGCTGGCTTTTGCTGAAAAAAACCCACCCCAAATCCTCATTTTTCCATTATTTCATGGAATAAATCCCTATTCCTTTGGAAAAAGCACAGCAGCATTTTTGGGGTGCCCTGGCTGCAGCCCTGGCCCTTTTTTAGGGTGTAAATCAAAGCTGGCAGCGTGAAAAACCGACTGGCTTTGCTTCGCATCCTCGGCTCATCCAGAGGGAAATGGGGCCTCCCCAGGGCTGGTTTTGGGTCCAAACTTTGATAAAATGGTGCAAAATTGTTGCAGGTGATTTTCCGCTTTGCCGGACCCGGGATGGGGTGGTTTGGGGCTCACCGAACCCCAAAATGTGGGTATTTAGGGAATAAACGATGGATGCAACCAGGGTTGCAGCGGGATGGGGCAAACAGGAGCGAACCTAGAAACGGGGTGAAAAATGGGCTTTTGGGGAAAGCTGAAGGATGGGTAAGAAAATAGATTTGGGGATGCTGGAAAAATCAGCAAAAAAAGGGGTTTTGGGGAAGCCGAAAAGCTGGGGAGAAGCTCGGGGTTGGCCGGTGCTGGATCTACCCCGCTAGCAGGACCTGCTTGGCTCCGGAAAAGTGTTTTTCCCAGTTTTTATTCCCGATTTTCCCTCCCTTTTTTCCTCTCCCAAGCGGAGGGGATGCTCGACGGCGCAGCAACCCCCCTCCAAACCCCCCCTTCATCGGGTACCACCACCCTTCTCACCCCCCCCCCCCATCCTCCATCTGGATACCCCCCAAAAACCATGGGAAAATAGGAAAAACCACGGAAAAAAATGGGAACCCCCCTACCTGCGTGCAGCGCCAGGAGCCAGGTCACCGGCAGCAAGCAGGGGGGAGCGGGGTGGCCCCGCGGGGCAGCCGGTGCTCCCCACATTTCAGGCAGGCTCGCCCCCCGAATCGCTCCGCTTCCCCACTCCGGGCACGTCCCTCGGCGCTCCCGGCCTGGCGTTCTGCCCGGCTAATTTATTTTTTTTTTTCCCCTTCTTTTTTTTTTTTTTTGTTGTTCTTTCTTTTCTCAATAGGGCCCTGTGTCCTGATGGCTTTCGCCTCCCCGGCGGCCTCGAGCTGACATTTATTTGGGGAAAAAACACTCAGATTTGCAATTTCCCCCCCCGTTACGACCCCTTATTTCCATGTTTTCCCCATCCTGGGGAGACGCTTGAGGTCGGGGGCATCACCCCATCGAGCCCGGCTAAGGCTTGCCGGCCCCTCCGCGGACAATCCCATGGGATTTAGGGCTCTGAGCACCCCATTAAGTCGGGGGGTTTGGGGAGGGGAGGCGTTTTGCAAAGCTGGATCCCCCCCATAATGCAGAATATCCCCCCCCCCCCCAATTTTTTTCTCTCTTCCCAAGCTTTATAAAGAAGCCGCCGTCGCATCCAGGCTTCGGTCCAGCTCCGGTGCCAATTAGCGGCGGTTCCCCGGGCATCGCTGAATAGGGCAGCGGGGATGCGGGGCAGGACGCCCGGAGCTGCTTCCCACCCCCTCTCTGAGACCTGCCAAGCTCATCACCCCAGTGAGCCCCCCCCGCCTCCCGCCCTGGGAGGCTCCCCAGCCCCCAAAAAAGGGGTCGAGGCCTCTGAGCGTCTTGCCCCAGTGGGATGGAGATGGTTTGGGGGAGACTTTTGGGGCGGGGGGGGGAATGTTATGGAGGGGATGCTACGGGGAGGTTTGGGGGGGGACTTTTTGGGGGGATGCTGTGAGGAGGGATTTGGGGGATGCTATAGGGAAATGGTTTGAGGGACTTTTTGAGGTGGAAGCATTAAGGGGGGCACTATAGGGGGTGGGGGAGTTGCTTTGGGGTGATGCTATAGGGAGATGTTATGGGGGGGGCCGCTGTGGGGAGATAAGAAGATACTTTGGGGGGGTTCAGGGATGCTATGGGGGACACTATAGGGATATTGGGGGGGTTTCAGGGGGCTGCTGTGGGGGGGGTGTTTCAGGGATGCTCAGGGGGTTGTTTCGGGGATTTTCGGGGGGGACACAGAGCAGTTCCGCCCCCCCCCATCCCCCCCCGCCGCGGCGGGACGCGAACCGGGGTCTTCGGGACCACGTGTGGGCGGGCGGCTGGGCGGGGGCGGGGCAGGGAGGGGCTGGAGCGAGCCGGGGGCGGGGCTGGAGGCGGGGCCAGGGGGCCGGAGCGGGGCGGGGCCGGGGCGCGCCGGAGGGGCTGGGGCAATGGGCGGGACCGTGGGCGGGGCTGTGGGTGGGGCCGGGCGGGCGGAAGTGGCGCCGGGATTCAAAGCGTCGGTTGAGGCGGAAGTGGCGGTTGGTGAGGGCGGGGGGGGATGGCGGGGGTCAGGGGAGGGGGGGTGCAGGGGGTCGGGGGGTCCCAGAAGCTGAGGGGAGGGGGGTGCAGGGGTTGGGGGGACCCAGGGGGTGAGGGGAGGGGGGTGAAGGGATTGGGAGGGGCCCAGGAAGGGAGGGGGGACCCAGGGTGTGAGGGGAGGGGGGCGCAGGGGTTGGGGGGGCCCAGAAGCTGAGGGGAGCAGGGTGCAGGGGTGGGGGGCCCAGAAGCTGAGGGGAGGGGGGTGCAGGGGTTGGGGGGACCCAGGGGGTGAGGGGGGCCCAGGAAGGGAGGGGGAGTGCAGGGGTTGGGGGGGGGGCCCAGAAGCTGAAGGGAGGGGGGATGCAGGGGTCGGGGTGCCCAGGGGGTGAGGGGGGGGTTATGGGGAGATGAAGGTGCAGGGGGATGCCCAAGGGGTGAGGAGATTGGGGGGGGGGTGCCCGGGGGCATTGGGGTATCTAGAGGGTGAGGGGAGTGTAAGGGGTGCCCGGGGGCACAGTGGGCTGTCCGGGGTGTGGGGGGGGCTGATAGAGATGGGGGTGCGTTATGGTGGGGGGGTGCACAGGGGGTATAGGGGGTGCTCAGCTGCGAGGGTTTGGGGGTCCCCAGTCAGTATGGGGAGGTGGGGGGGCTGCAGGGCTACCGTGGGGTGCCTTGGGGTTGGATAACGGGGGGGCACAGTCGTGTGGGGGGAGCAGTGGGGTGCACCATGGCTGGGGGGAGGTGGGCCCGGGGGGCAGGAGATGGGGCCCGGGTCGGGGGGGGGGGCTGGGGGTGCAGGTGGGGGTGCCTGGGGGGCACGCTCAGCCCCTCTGCTCCTTCCCCAGGGCCGAACCCCCCGCGGTGCCGGGATGCTGCCGCCCTCCAAGGAGCGGCCCCGGGGGGCCGGGGAGCACCCGGGGGGGCATCAGGCGAGACCCCCGCGGCAGAGCTGGCGGGTGCTGGCCGAGAGGAACCAGAGCGTGGCCCCCGTGGGTGTCTGGGTGGAGAGCGCTCCGGGGGAGCCGGAGGAGAGCCTGGCCTTCGTGAGTGCTGCCGCGGGGGTCCTGGGCACCGCCCGGGCTTTCGGGTCTTGCCAGGGACGTCTCCAGCCCCCCCAGTTGTGCCAGTGAACCCCGTGGGGGCAATCGGAGGCGAAAACGAGCTTTATCTCCCTTTGAAGGCAGCCAGGAACACTGCTCCTAAAAAGAATCATTTCTTTTAATGATTTTTGGTAGGGGCAAAAGCCACCGAGGCGTCCACGTAACCTGGCGTCCCGTTTGCACAAGCCCTGAGTTGATTCCCCTCAAATAAACTGTGTTTTCTAGGAGAAACGCATCGGTTTTAAAAATCAGTCAGGTGGGGAATCCAGTCAATGCTCTAATCAGCCGCCGTTTATTACGTAATTATTCGTACTGTGCGCTCTGCACTTTTAATTTTAGCTGGACCTACAGATTTTCAACGTGTTACTAGAAGCTGCCTTCCAGCATAGGTAGCGCAGCTAAAACTTAGCAGGTTTGTGCCCCCACTTTGAGTTTTTTCTCACTATTCCCGGATGCTCCTTGGTTTATGAGCACCGGGTTTTGAACTCCTCGCCATCGCTTCGCATTTGAGGTACCCGTGCCGTACCCAGCTGACCGGTCCCCCCCATATCGATGCTGCTCTTTGCCTTCCCGTTCATCCGTGAAGGATGTCGGTAAGCCGAGGATTTATTCCATGTTGCTGATTTAAAAAAAAAAAAAAAAAAAGTTGAATGCTTCAGGGTCTGGAGCCAATCTCTGCTGTACCCCGTTAAAAAAACTGAAGAAATCTTTATCGATGCTTATCTTGGAGATTTCTGCTTTGAGGCTTATTCTAAGAGGACTAAAAGTGCGTTAAATATAGGATGATGAGTTCAGTCCCCTGTAATTAATGTCTAAATGTTACAGAAGCTCCTGCCCTTCTGAGATGATTTATTTCCATATTGTAATTTAAATCCTGAAAGGTTGAGATAATATATGGAAATGAATCATCTCCGTATTCCACATAACTTCCACCTCGGCACCGTGAAACTTCTGGGGGAGCCGAACTCTTCGTGACTGCTTCGGGGGGCCTGGGTGCTCCTGGTCCTCCCCCCCCAGCACAGGAGCTTTGGGGTGCCTTCAGGTGTGGATGAAAGTGCGCAGGCTTATCGGAGCTTATTTAATACGCTTTTATACGCCAGTGGATCGTATTAAAAAAATATATATTAATGCCTTCTGCATCAGAATTGCTAATGAGGTTGCCAAGGGGGAATGGAGCAAGCTGTCGATGGCGCCGTTTCGCGTAGCTCTGGCTTGCTTTCATCGTTAACAGTGCAGATTTCTCCCCGCCTTTGTGCTTTGTTTGGTTGTGCTGACCTTGCTTTGCTGCTGGTAATGTTCCTGGCAGGCACCGGGATGTTGGGAGCATCCGACCCAGCGTTTACTAAGTTGATTTTTAGACTCGCCCCTTTCTGTGCCTTCGCTGATTTTTCTTGCTTTAGGCCGTGCTGCGGTGACAGCCAGGAGAGCGATACCGGTCGTCTTTAAACTGTGGTAGCATAAGCAGAATTGCTTGGCGTGACTTCAAGCGAGACCCTTAAAAAAACCTGATTTTTTTTTTTTTTTTTTTTTTTTTTGAGGTCATTGCTTTTACTCTTTTACTTCAGATGGTAAAAACATTCTGGGAGCGGTAGCCCTGCCTGTGTTGTGCTCTGTAAACTGCTTCCCTGCTACGCTTCCAGCCTTGCAGAGCGTTAATGGGATCAGAGGTCTGTTCCTTTTGGATCTGGGCTTTGAATATTTGAGCGTCCTTTTGTGGCAGCAGGGGCTGGGAGTTGCTGTATGAGGCTACCTTCTTTTTTCTTTCTGTGTGCATTGCAGAGTTAAAGGAGGAGGAGTGCACGCTCTGTATCTGGCTAGGTAGATTCAATCCAAGCTCAAAAGAATTCCGTAGACGTTGTCCAAGCTGTTACTGTACAGATTTTGAAACAAAACGTCGTTAAGTTTGCTCTGGGTGCTGCTTGCCTGGCTCGTAGATGCAGGTGTGGGAAGGGAAGATGGAATACAAATCGCTGTAATGCTGCGAGGTAGCAAAACTCACGTAAAATCCGCTGTCACCTCTTGCAGGCTTCAGCATTTCAGGTGGAGGAGGAGCTGAAGGAGCAGCAACGGGAGAAGGCAGCCAGCCTGAGACGTTTCCAGGGAGCCGTGAAGCAGCGGGTGAACCAGCAGGTCAGGATGCGAAGAAAGCAGCAGCTGCAGAAGTCCTACGAAGCGGTAAGCAGATCTCTGTCCCCGCCTTACAGGAGAAACTCCTCTGAAACCAGCGTAAAACAGAAAAAAAAAACCCCACAATAAACAAACCTGCTAGACCTCAAGTCAAGGTGTTAATAAGAAAAAAATGAGGAATCTCGTGGTCACGGCAGGCCCCGTGGCCGCAAACGGTGTCCCCTCAAGCGAGGTCAGCGTGACACCTTGGCTCGCTCTGGCGCTGAAGGTGCTTTAAGCCCTTTGCCTCCCCGCGGAAAGGTCACTGGCTCTCTCGGGCGGCTGAAGAACAGCATCCCGGTGCCCTGTGCAGAATTGCGGGGAGTTAAAAAATAGCCAGGCCGGCGCTGTGAATGGTGTGGATGTCTCCTGGGCGAGTTTTAAACAAAGCAGCTCATTTCTGCCATCCCTTTTCCAGGGCAGTCTAATAGTTTGCAAGGAACACTTTCACGCTGTCTTCGCATTCCCATTTCCCCCCGCTGGCTTGTTTCAGATTATCCTGTGAATATATTTAATCCTTTCTACTTTTAAACAAACTGCCAGGAAGACTTGCCAGAAACTGACTGTGGAGCAAGAAGGGAAGGCACTGAAATGTCAACGGTTTTGGCCACCCCTGGGGTGTTTGGGCTGTTTCCAGGGCTCGGGAGGCACGGTTGAGTGGGGATGTCCTCATGTAACTCTGCTAGCACCGCTCCAAACTGAAAGCCTGCGGATGCCTTCAGCCCCTGAGAGCCTGATGGCTCTTTGTGCCCCTCTCAGCATGGAGAGCAAAAACGCCCATCCCAAGAAATGCCGCCAAATGGAGCCAGCGACTCCCACGCAGCACGGGCGGTGTCCTGCTAGGCCACGCTTAGAGATTTGCACGCGGCTTTTTAACTCTGGGGTCTGTGTCCCGGCAGGCGGAGAGGGAGAGCTGCGTCGCCATGCAGTACTCGGACTCGGCGCTGCGCTTGACCCCTCGGAAGAACACGTGCCTGTTTCGGAGTCACCCCGTGCCCGCTATCTGCGGTCCCGGCGCTTGCGCCGTCCCGGCACAGCGGCAAGGGATGCAAAGCGAGCCGTTCCAGCAGCAAGCCGCCAAGGTGAGCGCTTCCCCTCCTGCGTTTTTCATCCCTGCTTCATCACGCCGGTTGCTCATGGTTTGAAATGGAGAACAAGCAATATTTCTTTTTCTTTTACAACGCATCCTAATATATATATTTTTTTTAATACTGAATGAAACACCGCCTTACGTTTTCACTCTGGTTTACTGCCTATCGTTGAACTCCTCCATAGCACTCATCAGAGCATCAAAACGGATAGTAGATGTCTTCTTGGAGGATGCTGTGGTTGTACTTGCCCTGCTGCTTGTAGATACAGTGAATTTTCCCTCCGCACGCAGGGGCTTGTTGCTGTGCAGGCGTGTCGTGGCGGAGAGGTGACACTAGGTGGTGCCACCTCATTGCAGCTCGTCTGCTGCAGACCAGGCGTATGGGATCGCAAAATCTTGGAAAACCTGCCTTAGGGATTGTTTTAAGCTTTTTTTTTTTAATAGTGGTGCTTATGCTGCGTTTGGCATTTTAGAA
This sequence comes from Mycteria americana, assembly GCF_035582795.1. Taxonomy (NCBI): domain Eukaryota; kingdom Metazoa; phylum Chordata; class Aves; order Ciconiiformes; family Ciconiidae; genus Mycteria; species Mycteria americana. The sequence continues at coordinate 8,390,091 of NC_134383.1, forward strand.
AGCGCGTGTGTTCGCCTAGGAGCTGGAGTTATTCTGGTTGAAGTAGCGCTTTCCCTGGTGCGGAGAATCCCCTTCTGGCTGGATACCGGGCCAGACAACTGGGGATCTGGGACTTCTGGCATCTCAGCAAAGTGATTTGGGAGCGGATGAGCTATAACCAAATCCTTTACCTTGCCTGGATCAGGATTTCAATGCGTTGGGGCGTCTCTGAAAGACACCTTGGGTTGCAGGTTACCTTATACCTATTTGTGAAGCTAATTGTGCGTTTTGTTGCGCTCCCTTGATAAAGCACCTTGGTTGGAGCAGGGTACGTGAGGAGATCTCTTCCGTGCAGCTGAACTTCTTGGCGTAGCCCTCGCGGAAAGCAGCTAGTGACCTCTTGTTTTGTCTTGTCTGTACCTTCCCTCTTAACAGCTTAGCAAAACCGTGAAGCAAGTTCGGCGCAGGCTGGCGTCCTGCAAAACCGTGCCCCAAGGAGCGGGTCCCCCCGAACTCCCCGGCGGCGTCTGGAGGCGAGAGGTGAGCCAGGGGTGCCTGGGGTAGGGTAAGAGGAATCACCTTGCAAACCGTTGAAGGTCTGGCTCTAATTAGCAAATCCAAAGCGTAGTTCAGTGAGTTTCTCCAGCAGAAGTGAAACGAACTGGGCTTTCGTGACCCACCTGATGGTTAGCCCATGGATTTTGGTGGCCCAAGGGCTCTGACCCTCTGTTCTTGCTGCCTTTCAGAGAAGGCAGCAGGATAAAGTGGGTTAAAACATCTCTGTTTGCAGAGACTAACTCTGAGAGAAACTAGGAAACAAGAATTCAAAACAGATCTTTTTTTTTTTTTTTTTAAAGGCTGAGATTGTGATCTGGGAGGAATGTGATGATCAGCCTTCCCCTTAGGTGCCTTTATTTCTTCAACAAACCTCAACAGCTCTTTCCCTTGCATCAAACCCTTGTTTCGTGTGGGTGCCAAAGATCTGGAGGGTTTTCCTCACCCAGGGCTGGCTTCTGGTAGAGAATTGTTGGCATGCGTCTGCTTTCCTCGAAGCAGGGCATAGGAGCCACGTAAGGAGGTCAGTCCCGAGTGCCTCACCTTTTGTTCTGTTGCGTTTCGTCCTGCTTTTGTCACTCCAGTTCTCAAGAGCAGCTTTGTGTCACAGCTATTATCCCGCTTTCTGTGTGAAGACCTTTCTTAAACTGACTTACTTGGTCCATCCTGGAGAGCACCAGCAGCAACCCAACCTGGTATTTTGTCTTATTGCCTCCTCCGGAGCCAGTTTCCTGCCAGTCTTGCAATTCTTCATTCTTGGCTGGCTGTTATCTAGAAAATACCTTTCATATAAGGGCTGGTCCGGCTCTTCCTCCTCTGTATACTGTTGGATTTCTGTTCGAGGAAGTCAGCTTTGTGAACAAGAGTTACAGAAACAGTATAATTATGGGCTCGAAAACCTCTTATCTGTTTTGGACACTAAACATACCTTCTGTTTAAGTCCTCAGTGCATTCGTCCTGCTCAGCAAGATGGAGTGATTCATTACTTGGCTATTAGCAGCACTAAAACCTCGCATGAATAATACAGTCGCTGCCCATGCAAGCCAGAGGGTTACAGAAGATAGCGAGCGGGATGTGTGGGAGTCCCGTGGCGAGTCATCCACGGCAGTGAGAAACAAGGCTGGGAGGGATCCGGGGCCACCTGAACCTTACTGCAGCTACAGTTAATCTATGCTCTCTTCAAACCGCTGGCAAGGAGGATTTAACAGCTTCCCTAGGCAATTTATTCCGGGAGGAATTTATTGATTTATTGCATAACGCTGTTTTATTACTCCAAGATAGTGAAAAAAACCACTCTAATATTAATCTGACTCTTTGTCTGTGTATAAAGGTTTGCTGTGTTCACAGCTAGGCAGAACAGCAGCTTATTCCCTTCTCTTCAGATGCAAAAGGCTGCCGTGAACTCAGCCACCCTGGTAATTGCTGCCATAGCACGCTGCTTTGCCCTTTGCTTTTGTCCTCGTTGAATTTCCTTGTGCTGCCTATTCCAGCTGACATCTTTGGTTTGAACCCAAGCGTTTTTAGCCTGTCCTCAAATACTTCTGCAACTTCAAGTGGCTTGGTGGGGTCGGTAAATGTAATCAAGATGCTTCTGTCTTCCATCATCCAGGCCGATAATGACATTATCAAGGAGAGCCCACCTAGTTCTTACTCTGTTTTTGTGCAGTGAACTCCTGAGAGGGAATCTGGGTAGTGATTTTAATCAGTATTGCACCTCCCATAGAATAGTTTCATCTAACAGATATTTCTTTACATAAGTGTTGAATTAGGCCATGTCAAAAGCTAAGCTAAAATCGAGACGTCTTCTGCTGCGCCTTGCCTCGGGCCTCTTTCTTCTATTGTAGGAGAAATTCAAACCAGCTAGACGGGACTTGCTCCTGACAAATTTATGCTGGTTGCTGCTTATCTTGTTTTCTAGCAGCTTACAGGCAGTTTGCAAGGTGATTTCCTCTTGTTTTTCCCAAAAGTCAGGCAGTTAAACTCTTGAGGCGAACTTCATCTCTTTAGTATTTCCTTTTCCCCTCCTTTATTTAAACTAGACGCTCGCTGTGCCCTTTTCTGATAACCTGGACCTCCACAGGTTTCGGGGCGGGGGGGCGTCAGCAGCTTGTCTGCCACTCCTGGCAGTAACCCAGGGCAGACCCTGCCTGCTTAAAAACTTCAGCTTCTGGGAATAATCTGTCTTTCTCTTCCCAATCATAATCCAAGATTTTTCTCGCTGCTGCTGTTAGCTCAGAGCAAACCTTTGGCTGAACGCCGATGCCCAGAAGCACAAAACACCGTTGTACTTGGTGTCCTCTGATAGCTGTCCTTCTTGAGTAGCGAGTCCTTTAGTCTCTCTTACTAAAGCCTGACTTGTTACCTTGATCTGTCTTTTTTTCACTTAGAGCTTTGGCCTTTCTGGCACGTGTTTTGGTTTTTTTGTCCCCGTGTGCTTGTGTTGTCTCCTGTGTGATTCCTTCAGTAATCTGACCCGTGCTCCGCTTCCTCCGTGCTCGCGTGGATCGCGGGTGCAAGAAGAGCTTGGGGCTTAGCCAGGGTTGTCTCACGTTGCGCTGCTTGCCTTTCCACTCTAGCCGGGGAGTTTGCATTTGCTCAGTTTAAAGGAACTGTGCTTCTCCTTCAGTCCTGTTTTCTGCTTTTTTTCTTCTTTTTTTCTTTTCCTTCTTCCCTCTGAAGAGTTGCATTCCCTGCGATCAATAATCCATGTTCCCAAAATCGTTGCTCTTCCTCTCTCCCAGAGGTTTCTTTTCAGGTCAAAAGCATTCAAAGAGCTTCTTCCCTGCTTTCCCAAGCAGATACCTAGATGGTAATTGCGTGGAAATGACCTGTCCTGTGTTTCAGATGATCCTGTTCACCAAGTCTTCATCCACTTTGCCTTTAGGGTTTGGTAGGCTGCTGTAGGTCCCCAGCATGACAGCACCCAAATTCTTTTCCCCAACTGCTCATTCCCCAAAGTTGGGGGTTTTCTTTCCAGAGTTTCATTTCCTTCTACCTTCAGGGCTTCAGAGCATCCTTACAAAGCAATAACCGTTCCTCTCTATTCCCTTGTCCTCACTGAAGCAGCTCTTCTGTGTTGTGTTTCTGTCGTAACAGGGTTGATAGCGTAATTCCTATGCCTATTCAATAATTTCACGTTCAGACTATCCTCCGTCCTTCCTGTATTGCAGCAGAGCCATCTCAAGGGATCCCTGGTGTTACCTGCTCTCCTCCTGTTGATCCATCCTCCCTCTGTCAGTCCTGCTCTTCCCTTCCTAGCATGCTGAAGGGACAGCAAGGCAGGGGGGAAAAAAAAAAAAAATCCTGGCTCTGAGCTTGCTTCTGGCATTTTGATTTTTTAGTTTGTAGGAAACAATCTGCTGCCTCTCAAAATATTGTTAATTGCCACCGGGGAGCCTGCCCACTTACCATCTGAAGGAGTATGCCACATACTCAAGTGTCGCTCCGGAGATGCCACCACCCCCCAACTCCTTGCAGTTGCGTAACGGCGCTTGGAGAGGTCTTCTCCTTGCCGTTCCTTCGCCCCGCACGCGTCTGTCCCTCTGTTTTTGCAGTTGGTGAGAACGGAGTCACGAGTTACCCTGCTAACTTCAGATTTTCTGGCTCTCGTGCCCTGCGGTGATGCTTGAACTCATTGTGTTGCTGCTCGCCAGCTCTCAACTGACTCCACAGAACAAGCACCCTCGGGTTAAAGCTACTTCGAACCCGTGCACGAGGATGTTGAATTTGCTCTCGGCACCAAAGCAGACGCATTTGAATTTCATATTTACACCCGTCTCCTCCAGAAACCTGAGTCTTGCAAGATGGCCACGCTGCCCGCAGCAGATGAGAGCGAGGAACTGCTTCTAGCAGGACACCATGATCTTCCAGCTGAACTGCAAGACCGGGGGACAGCCCCGCATCAAGCTGAGCGAGACGATGACTTCTACATCAAAATCCAATTTGAAAAAGTAAGACTCGTACAGGGCTGGGCCAGTTGGTCTTAAGAGGTTTGAATCGTTGGGATTTGGGTTTGTTTTGGCGGAGACGGTGAGGCTGCTGTTGTAGTAGAGCAGTTGCTCCCTCGGGCCTGGTTAACTCTTAAGCCTACTGTCGTCAAAACAGGCTCGGGAGCAGTGTCAACACTAAGTGAGATTGGCGGCTTCTGTTTCACTGCTTTCATCTTACAGCTGTGGCTTCAAAAGGGGTTTTATTTGTGCCTGCCTCGTGATGCCAGTTGGCTGGCGCTCAGCGGAAATCTGAAACTGAGTGTGCAATTGCATCGTACGCTTAACCGAACTCCACGCTGCGGCCAGCAGGACCTGCAGCTGCCTCTGGTCTGGCTGCCCTGCTTGGAGGCAGCAGCGGGGTGGGAGAGCTGCGGGTGGTGCATCAAATCAGCCAGAAACCTCCTAGAAATGAAAAAAACCCCCAGCTTTGCATGGGAGGAACGAGCTGGCTGTGAGGATTCCCGTGCCTCGGGGCTGGGGAAACACCTCCCTTAGAGGCATCGGGACTCTGTCTGCTTGTGAGGACTGAGCTAATGTATTTATCGATTCCTCTTTTGTCTTCAGGCAGACTTTCATTAAGCATCTGAGATGTGGAAATGTTTTGCCCTGATTACCTGGAAGTAGTTAGCAAATACTTTATGGCTCTAGCAGCGTGTGCCCAGCCTTAGCCGGTGATTAGTCCAGCTAGGAGCAGAAATACTGGCTTGACAAATCTTGAGCGGAGGGAAGAAGGCGGAGGTTTACGCTGAGGTTTTGGGAGACTAGGCTGTTGAATTCCCCTGATGCTTCTGTTGTTGTTGTTGTTGTTTTTCCTGTGCTTCACAAAGGTCAGAATGAAAATGTGGGGAGGCGAAGTGTGAATCCGTATTTAAACTAAACCAGAAACCTCCTCCAAGGCTATTTTTAGGAGTGTTTTGACAAAGCTTTTGGTGCTCAGGCTCCTGCACGGGGATGTCGCAGGTGCCTCTGGCCGATCTATACCCCGACAAAAAGCGCCAGCTCATAGGTGGGTTACCCCGTCGAGGGCTGTAGGGATCACCCAGAGAGGAGTGTTTTTTTTGAGGGAAGATGAGAAACGTGACCCTGAAGGTGCTGATGCCGCTCTCTTACGTTATCTTTCAGTTCTGTGACGGATCAGTGACGGACTCGAGCTTGCCCGAGCCTCCCCAGAGGCCGCACACCGATTACCAAGCTCCCCTTGTACTCTGGGCTGGCGTAGACCAAGAGGAAACCAAGAAGCAGGTTTGTCCGCTGGAGCCAACTCCTCATTGTTTCATCTCTGTTTCAGGACTGAAAGGTATTGAGTGTAGGGGATGCTGCTGGCTCAGATAAGAAGCCTCAAGAGCAGCCTTAATGTATGAAGCACCTGCTAGGTTTATAAGTTTCTCAGCGTCCATGGTGACTCAGGCCTTGGGCAAACTTACTGGGTTCTTTTTTTTTTTTTTAAGGTCCGTTGTGACCATAAGTGCAACCGTTACGTGCTCCTCCTGCAAAATCTGGGATCTGAATAATGCTCAAGGGTTGGAGGAGAAACGGGCTTCCTTCGATTTGCCTGGCAAAACAAAGGTGTAGCTTTCTGTAGTTGCACGGAGAGAGAGAGAAGCTGCCAAAAATGCTTATTTAAAAAAAAAAAAAAAAAACAAGGAACAAAACCTACTTTATCTTGTTTGGGTCTAAGGCTGGGAATATAAAGGTTCCTACCATATCAGCGCCTAACAGGCATCGGGATGGTAGCTTTCAAGCGCAGACTGCAGGCCTGATGCTGAGTGTCTGATTTAATGACGAGGGCTTACCAGCCTGCGGCCAGGACAGTTTGGCTCACGCTAATCTAGGCGATGCAAAGAGATGATGTTTCTCTTGGATGCCTAAAGGAAGTGACTTTTTTTTTCCTGCTGCCTTCTGACGTCAAGAGGAACACTTCCCTCTTCTTTTGTCGGCTTTCTTGCAGCTTACAGCGTAAAACTCAAAAGGACTTTGAAGGAATTGCGCTTTTTTTTTTGTTCCCTATGTGCATTTTTCCGACGAGCTCATTTGAAATCCAGTTGTGGTTTCTAGACGGCGTGACAGCAGCTGGGGCCCGTCAGGCTCTTCCTTCCCCCAGCAGTTCCCTCTGCCCCTTGCTTTTTATCTCCTTGGCTCTGATCCACCCCGAGATAACTGGTTTTGCAGCACTCTCTTCCACGTGGGTTTTTTCCATCCAGCTTTCTCCCCTTTCAGCCTGGTGATCTCTCCTGCTCCTTTATCTCCGGCTGTGGGGGGGCTCTCTCCGCTGGGCAAGATGGACAAACTCGGCCCAAAACTCTTGGCGTTGATGAGGAAAAATCCGCGCCTTAAACTTTCTGGCATCGTGGAGCTCCAAATAGCTGTGTATCGAGTGATTCCCATGCGGGGTGGGAGGGCTTTTGGTGTGAGCTTTAGCCAGGATGTTTCCCTACCCTTGCTGCATCTGTGGGGTTAAGCTGAACCCCTTTTTTTTTTTTTTTTTTTTTTTTTTTTGGAGATACAGGCTTCCAGTGAACCGCAGAGGACCACCGGTCCCCAGGGGGCTCGAAATCCTCGGGCTGTAGCTTGTAGCGCTCTGGTGAGGTGGGTTGAAGTGGGAACCAGCTCTTTTACCCCCAGGAAAGTGAGAGTTTAGGAATTAGTCGGGTGGCAGAACATCCATCCATAGGAAGGTTCAGTCGAGGGATGCTGATACGAAGCTCTCTGATGCTCCGAGATGTCTTGGTCCTCCTCTCCTAGCTGAGCACCGTCTCTGCAGCTTCTCGGTCCTGGGGTGTGTGCCCTAGGAGACCTTTGAGGATCTCCTGGGGAAGGAGCGAGGTTTCTATCCTGATACACGTGCGCTCCAGCAATCAAGCTGAGTGCTGATATTGCTCGATATCGATCCCAGCCTGCCCCCAGACGTCCTTCTCAAAGGTGCCTCTTCTTTCCTGCAGCGCCAGAACGAGTACCTGAGATACAGGCGCCTCTTCATGAACATCGAACGAGAGCAAGTGAAGGAACAGCAGAGGCAGAAAGAGAGGCAGAAGAGAATCGCCGAGTGAGTACATGCGGGTGAGCGCCAGCCTCTCGGTGTCACCTCCTTCATCGCAGGGAGGGCCCTTCTTAGGGCTGGAAAGCTCTTGCGTGCTTCTCTGGTGTGAACCAGGCAATGGTATTTTGGAAAGCACTTCTGCAGCCCAAATGCAGAGGCTTTGAGAAGACTGTCCAGCTTGATATGGAAAAAAACCCCAAACACATGATGGGTAGCGTTCTGCCTCCTTGGCTGCAAGCTGATGGATTAAAAAGGCCACTTCATCAACTTTTTAAAACCCGGGGAGTATGTTGAAAGAAGCTCCACAATATGAATGCCAGTTGTAAAGCCTGACTTATCTCCTGGGTTTATTTTAGTGCCCAGTCTGTTAACCCTGGGGTGGGATTCATTTGACCAAGCCCCTAAGAGAGACCCTTGGGCCACGTCGAGTCCTTCAGAGGTGCTCGGCGCTTCTTGATCTACTTTCCGAGTCCCCGTGCAGCTCGGATAGGAGTTGGGAGCTGAAACATCAGGCTGGGAGAGTTGCAGCTCACCAAACCGTGACTCTTGGGAACTGATCCCAAGTCCCTGTGCTACAGATCCGTGTTTAGAAACTTTGGGGTGAGGTCACGTCGCTGTTGTTAAACTGATCGTATCTCGGGGGGGGGGGGGGGGGGGGGGGGGGATTTAATGTCAGACCCTTCACCCTCACAGCTATAAATGTATATAGTGTAATAAAAAATTTCCCAGCGTTTGTTCCGGAGTTGAAGACTCGGTATCTGTGTAAAAGTGTCAGTATTTGTTTTGGCGCTTTAGTCATCTTCTCCCTTTTAAGAGGTTCGTTAAGGACGAGCTCTGCAAATTCACACCAAAATAGGAAAGCGAGGCTAGATGGTTTTTGTCTCTGCCTTGCTCTAAAATCAAACGACGTGGCTCTGACCATCTCGGTCCCTAACGCCGGCTCAGCAGTGGGCAGGCTTTGTGGGAGTGGCACAGGCACCAAGGGCAGGATTTTCATGGTGGCTTTTCAGAGAGACGTTGCCAGTCTAAAGACGTGCTCCTCCAGCCACGTTCCTGACTTAAATTGGCAGTCGGGAGCTTCACAGACCTTTTCTTGCCCTGCAAGTGCTGGTGAGACACCAGGGACTTCCTAGTTAGTGTGATAGCTTTTTTTTTTTTTTTTTTCCCCTGGTCGCAGGGGCACTGCTGGAGCTGCAAGCTGCTCAGAGCGTCTGCGGAAAAGAGCTGGTTTTGTAATTAGGTAGTGTAAAGCCTTAAGTTGGCCTTGGCCTTAGTTTCTGTAGCAGAAGATTTATGGTGGGCTAGTTAAGGCTCTATTACCACTTCATTTAAAAAACATTTTGGAGTTTATAACTTGACTAGAGGAGTTTGGCTTCAGCGCTTTCCTCTTTGATGTAAAGATTTGACCCCCCAAATGGAGTAACATCCGAAATGTCTCGTTCGATTACGCTTTCTCCCCCTGGCTTCTACCCAGCCTTAATATTTTTTTTTTTTAATGCCTTTTGGCAGTGATCAGCCTGTAACATGTTATTGCATTTGGTAGTCATCAGCGGGAATAAAATGGCAGATGCTTCAGTTTAAAGTCTTTGTGCTTCGTAATTGCCGCTTGTCAAGGGAACGTGCTTTGCGTTTGGTGTGACTTATACAACCCAGATTCCCCTGAAAGGGCTGGTTTGCCGTGTAGGTGCAAGGGAGATTGAAGAATTAGAGGAAGATTTGGTTAAAAACGCCTATTTTGGAGTAGGCGTGGGATCCTTGGAGCTTCTCTGCTGTACCCAGTACTCTTCTACAGCCCTGTTACGCTCCCTGTCCTGGATCCAAGGATCCAAGCTGCTCCATAATCGGAAGAAATCAGAAGTGGGGAAGCTTGAGCTTCCCTAGGTCCTTCCTGGAGGATCTAAAAGAGCCCAGGCCGCTCTTGGCTTCAGAAGGACAGAAGAGCAGCTCTTCTGGGGATCTGCAGGTGGCACTTCGTAACAGGAGGACGTGTGAATGTGATGCGGGAGGGAGCTGGAAGGAGAAGGCCACGATGGTGAGAAAACTCGCAGGCAGGAGGAGGTCGAGGGCAGGGGAGCATTCATAGGCTGGTATTTCCGTATGGGGGAAGAAAGGAAGCTCGCAAAGCATTTTTGACCATTTTATATGCAAAGCCGTTAGAAAGTCAATGCCGCAACGAGTGCAGGGTTACTTTCACCTGCCGTGGGTAGCTTGGGCGAAAGCAGCCGGCAGCAGCAGCGTCACCTAGATGCCCTTGCCCTGATCTTACAGCCAGGGGCTGGTGGGGAATGGAGGTCGAGATGGGGAAGCTCCTTCTCTGAACATGTGTGTGCCTGCAGGATTAAGAGCAAGAAGGAGAACCAGCGCCGGGCGGAAGAGCAGAGGATGCAGGAGACAGCTGACCAGCAAGAACCCTCCCCGGGAGAGGGAGCCTGTGAAACCCTGGCCCAGCTTAGACTGGAGGAGAGGAGAGTGAAGAAGATTAAGGAAAACCAGCAGCGAAATAAGGAGTACGTGAGGTACGGCCGGATCCCCTCTCCTCGCGCAGAGCTGGGTGTTGCTGGCGAAGGTGAATATTTTGTCCCTCGCAGGTACATCGAAGCTCTAAGAGCCCAGATGAGGGAGAAGATAAAACTATATAATATCGACTTGCCCCCGCTGTGCTCCTGCGGGTCCGATTTCTGGGACTCCCACCCGGATACTTGCGCCAACAACTGCGTCTTCTACAAAAACCACAAAGGTAGGAGCCTCCTGCTTCTGGAGAGGAGGTGGCCCCTGGACCTGGATCCCTCGTTCTACAGGGAGAAATCAAACCCGGCTAGATGTTTCTGTGGTTCTGGGCTGCTACGTAAAAATGCTCCTACAAATATATTCCAGAGAGGGCAAGGCAGGTGCTCTGCTGCTTGTTTCAAACCCAAGCAAAGCACCGGCCTCTATGTAATACATACGTGCGGTGGTAGGGGGGGAGCTGTAAGGAAAACACTGCGAAACAGGCTCGTTACGGGCACAGAAAACCTCTTTGCCTTAAAGGCTCAAATCTTCTGTTGGGAGGATGCAAGAAGGTGGTGAAAATGGTCTTTGTTAGGTGACGGAGAGCGCGCTGATCTTGAGTACAGCTTGGAAAAATACCTGGCTGAGCAACTGGGAGTCATCTTCTAGGGGGGGAAAAAAAAAAATAGAGAAATTGGGGCTTTATAAAAACTCTTTGGCTTTCCTGCTTTGCTCGCATACCGCTTCATACTCGGGAGCGTGCAGAGCGCACAAACAAGCACGTGGAAAACTACAGGCATGTCGATTTATCTTAAAAACCAGTTCTTCTCTCTCTGCTCTACAGTAAAAGGCAGAAGCTGAGCCCAGTTTTGGGCCGTAAGTGAAACTCTCGTCTCTTAACGCTGCTTCTGTGTCCCCTTCCTGCTCAGCCTACAGCCACGCTCTGCAGTCCGTCGTCTCGTCCTGCGACCCCGCGGACAGGAGTCCCTCGGCGAGGCTGCCGCTCCGAGACTTGGCCGCTCTCTGCGCTCGCTCGGGGAAGTGTCTGTGAGGAGGGCAGCCGCTGCCTCCCCTCTGTTTCGGTGACTGTTGTAAGTAGAGAGCAGGGCTGTGTCCTGTCCTGCCTGTCCCTCCGCTCCCTCCGGGACGGCACTTTTGCTCTCCTTGTGCTCAGGTTTAAGCTGCACCTCTCCCGTTTTGCTCCGTGCCTGCCGTTGGCCGGACCAGGAGCCCGGGGCGATGGAGGTGCGAAGGAGCCGATCGCTCGGCGGGGCTGGTTTATAGGCAGGCACTTGAATTTTGGTGTTTGGCTGCGGAATAAACTGTTTTCAAGGGTCGTTTGTCTCATTGGGAGTGTGAAATGAGGAGAAACAAGGTACGTGGGGTCAGTATCTCTTAGGGTTAGAAACCCTCCGCGTTTCTAACCTCTTCCTTTCTGCTCCCTTCTCTCCATTTCCCTGTGGCTCCCGCCAGCCCCTGCCTCTCAGTTCACGGTCCAGAGCCAAGTATTTATTGCTCCTTCGCTTTCTTCCGGGTGAGGACCTCTCCTCCAGTAACGTCCACCCCGCTCCATACCCAACCCATGCTCCCCCAGCCTCTCTTTTGCTCCGGAAAGGAGCTTTTTTCCTAGGGAAAAAAAGAAAAAAAAAATCTGTATTTAATCTCCACGTGAGTGTGACTCTGCTGAGCTGCTGCAGCTTGCCCGAGCCGGATTGTTTTTATCAAAAATGACACCGCTGGGGTAACGCGTTCCTGGACGGAGGTTGCACCATAACCAGTCATTAATATTTACTGCTTGCTACCTCCGTCACCTCTCCAATATTAACTGCGACAGGAAGGATGGGTGGCCGAGTGCACCGGGCCCTGCTTTCCCTCACTCCCCACCGGATAATTTCTTTTTCCCCTTCGCAGCACGCTCCGTTACCATCCCGCGGGGCACGAAGCAAACCTGTGACCCTGGTCCAGAGGTAGCACGGAGGTGCCGAGCCGTGGCCAGGGATGCTCCTCCGTTCCCCGCTCCCCCTGGAGAATCATTCACCGACTTATTTGTGGCGGCTGGTGCTATTTATTAACCGCCGTTTGCGTCAGGGGAAGATGCCGCAGACCTAATAAGGGGTGTTGAGGTGCATTTGTAAAGGGCAGGATCCGGCCCGGAAGGATTTTACATGTGCTGGGGGGGCCAGCGAAGCAAAGGGCTAAACCTGCAAATGTGTTTTTTTTAAACTGATTTCAGGGCAGGGCTTTGTGCCGGGGCAGCTGAGGCCAAGCGCTTCCTTGGCAGGTCCCCAAGCCCTTGCTCGTGCCCCGGGGACCCCCCTTTCCACCTCTCCAAAGGGGCCGGAGCAGCCTCCGAAAGGGCCGTGGGATGGTTCGGAGCTTGGTTCAAAGGAATGATGGTGAAATAAAGCCATGGTTGCTCCTCTGCCTCATGATCTGCCCTGTCCCGGCGGTGTAAATGGGATCCTTTGGTAGCGGGAGGGGGATTTCTCCTGGCGTGAAACCTCTGGGGGCTCCCCAAATCCCTGCGGCTACCCCCAAGAGCCCGGCCGGCGTGGCTTTGCCGAAATCGGCGCCGCGAAGCCCTTGGGGGGCTGACGGCAAAATGAACGGCGAAGTTAAAACCGGCGTTTTCCGCTGGAAAAGCAGCGGCTGGGGAGAGCCCCGCAGCCCCACGGAGCGGCCGGGGTGCGGGTGAGACCCCTCGGCCCTTCTCCCCCCTCCCCGGGGCCCGGCTGTGCTTTCCCCTCCTTCCAGCCGGATTTTGCATGGATTTGTGTTTTAACCGGGACCGGGACCGGGACCGGGACCGGGACCGGGGGGAAAAGCTCCGGTTTCGCCCCTAGGGCGGGAGGAGCGGCCGGGCGCGGGGCTCCGCGGGGCTGCACCCGGGAAGGAGCCGGGACCGGGGCGGGACCGGGGCGGGGAGCGGCGGCCCCGCGGGGCGGTGAAAAGCAGCGGGGGGAGCGCAGCTCCGCCGCCGCCCGCCATGAGGGCAGCGCTCGCCCCCGGCGTCCGCCTGCTCCGCGCCCTCCCCCGGGACAGCCGGTGAGCGGGGACCGGGGCCGGGGGCAGCCGGGCTGGGGGGACCGGCACCGGGATGGGGATGGGGACCGGCACCGGGAGGGGGACCGGCCCTGGACCAGGGAACCGGCACCGGGCTGGAGACCGGCACCGGGAGGGGGACCGGCACCGGGATGGGGACTCGGCCCTGGACCGGGAGTCACTCACCCGGGGACCGACTCTGGACCGGAGGTCACTTGCCCGGGGACCGGTACCGGATGGGGCCGGCCCTGGACCAGGGAACCGGCACCGGGATGGGGACCGGCACCGGGATGGGGACCCGGCCCTGCGCACCGGTACCGGGCTAGGGAGCGGCCCTGGATCAGGGGACCGGCACCGGGCTGGGGACCGGCCCTGGACCGGGGGTCACTTGCCCAGGGACCGGTACCGGGCTGGGGATCGGCCCTGGACCAGGGGACCGGCACCGGGCTGGGGACCGGCCCTGGACCAGGGGCTGCTCGCCCGGGGACCAGCATCACTGCTCGGGCACCGGCTCCACCGTGAGACCGGATCCAGCGCAGCACCGGCACCGAGCCCGGGCGGTTCGGCGTGACCCAGGAGCCGGCCCCGTCCCGGGGACGGAGGGCACCGAGCCCCGCTCGGGCCCCGCTCGGCTGGGCAGGGGGGACCCCGCGGGGACCCCGCGATGGGCAGCAGCGCCCGGTGAGCCTCGAGCTGCCCCTCCGCACGTGCCAGGCCCTCGCCCTCAAAATTGGGTGGCATGCGGCCGACGCCAAGACCCCACCGGTTTCCCGCCCTTTTGGCGAGGTGACGAGCCCGCTGGCGCTTTGATTTTATTTCATATCTCTCTTTTTGTTGGAAGCCTGTTGGCAAACAACCCCTGTGCTTTTCCATCAGCTGTAATTTTCCCTGCCACAACACGTGGGGGCAAAAAAAAAACCAACAACCGACGCCAAATATCCGGCCGAGTCGGGTACGGCACGTGAAATTTCTCTTCCCCTTCCTTGCCGCGGCCTCTCCGCTCCCCTCGGATCAGCCCCGCAGTCAGCAGCAGTGATTTTGGGGGTGTTATTTATTTTTTTGGGGTGGAAACAAAATTTTTTAGCTGCGGTGCGGTCTCGGAGCCAGCACCCCGGCGCTGAGAGCTGCCCTGGATTTTGCAGGGTGTCTGGAATCGCTGCAGCTTCATGAAGAAGTGAAACTGCGAAGCGGAGCGGGATGGGCTAAAAGTGCAAAAAAAAAAAAAGGGCTTTTTTTCTTTTTCCTTTTCTAGACTTGGAGCAACCCCGTGACATTTCTCGGTGTCCTGACCGCTCGCACCCTCTGTGCTGCCGTAAAACCCTCTGCAAAACCCCTCTTAAATGCAGGATGGGGCCCCTTGGAGGTGCTCCCCCCGCTCCCGAGGGTGCTGGAGCCTCTTTGGGCTTCTCCAGACATCACCCATCGGCTTTGCCGGGAGCAGCGTCCCCATCCCTGAGCACAAACCCCATTTTTCCCCTATTTTCCCCCATTTTCCTGCATTTAATTCAAGCAAAAGGGATAAAGTCGCTACTTGGTGGAGGACCCGGAGCGGGTTTTGCTCGGGGCATCGCCCCCCTGCCTTTTTTTTTTTTTTTTTTCCATCTCATCTTTAATTAACGCCGGGAGTGATGATGAATCAGCCACGGTCTTGTGCCATCTTTCCACCCGTGACAGCCGGAAGGCGCTTGCTCACCCCATGGTTTGCCGGGACAGCAGCTCGAGGAAGGGGAAACACCAAAAAACTCCCCCTAAAACTCAGCCGATCTTTTTAAGCCGCATCCTTGGCTGTTTTGGGGGGGGCTGGTCGCCTCCCTAGGGGCTCGGCTGAGCCGGTTCAGCTCACCGATCCGGCAGAATTGTCCCCATTTGGTGCCGAGGGGCTATTTTGCTGGGGAAACAAGCAGAAACGAGCCCGTTTTTCCCCTTTCCCGCGTGTTCCTAAGACCTTGCAGGTTAAATAGCGCCGGAGCTGCGTGCGCACGTCCAAAATTCGCACCCCAGGATTCAACCTGGCTCCCACCCCCCCATACCTGATATTTTTCTCCCAAAAGTAGCAATTTGGGGGTGGGGGGAAAGAAGAGCACTGCTAACGCCAAGGCTGGAGCTGGCCAAGACGTCCCCGCCGGGCCGGGCTGTGCCAGCTGGGACGGTGACAGGCCACCCACCCCTGTCCCCGTCCTTGTCCCACCAACCCTGACCCCTCCGCTCGCTTCATCCCGCAGGTATCGGGGGCTGACGCTGGTGCTGACCTTCCTCTGCTACACCAGCTACCACCTCTCCCGAAAACCCATCAGCATCGTCAAGGTTAGCTCCAACCTCGCCCCGGCCGCGGGCAGAGGGGACGTGGGGGTCCCGGAGCACTCCCATTTCACCCTTTTTCTCTCCCCGCAGAGCCAGCTGCACCCCAATTGCTCAGCCTTGGGCCCGAACCCCCGCAACGACTCCAACAGCAGCACGTGGTGCAGCTGGGCACCCTTCGGTAAGGCTGAGCCCCCCCAGTCACCCCCAAAACTACCCTCGTGGCAGCCGAGATGGGCTCCCCCCCTGCCCTAAGCCTGGTCCTGGGCAGAGGTTTTGACAGGGTGCTCGTTAGGCACCCAGAGGTAATTAAGCAGCGCGCAGATGCCCTGTGCCCCCGGACCAAAGAGCAGCAGCGGGTGGCGAAATCGGGGCCGGCATGGGACTGAATCCCAACGCCGATGGCACCCGGCCACGCTCCGAGAACCCCCACTCCGGGGAGGAGGGTTTTGGGGATGGGGGACGGGGACGAGCTGCCACGGGGAGGGAAAACAAGATGGGGGCCAGGCTGACGGGGCCCTAATATTTCTTTTCCAGATGGGGACAACTACAAGGAGCTTTTTGGGGCGCTGGATAACGCCTTCCTGGTGGCCTACGCCATCGGGATGTTTATCAGGTACCTGGGTCCTTTGCACCCCTTTTCCTCCGCACACCAGTTTGCACCAGTCCGCCAGGGAACTGGTTTCCGTTGGGATGGGGTCATGCTAACGGGAAATTTCCTGTCCGTGCTCTTCCCTCTTTCCGCAGCGGCATTTTCGGGGAGCGGCTCCCCCTGCGCTACTACCTGTCGGGGGGGATGCTGCTGAGCGGGCTCTTCACCGCGCTCTTCGGCCTCGGCTACTTCTGGGACATCCACGTCCTCTGGTACTTCATCATCATGCAGGTGCGTCCGTGCTGGAGGATGCCCAGGCTCTGGATTTTACCGCTGCGGCCTCATCCCGATTTTTTGGTGGCTTTCAGGGATGGGGGTGGCCCAGTTTCCGAGCAGAACAACACCGGGCATTTCCACTCCCCGCAAGACCCGGTCGCGTGTGGCGTGGGCGCGGAAACCACGGGGCGCGCCTGTCTTGCCAAGCAGGGCGGGCGGGCGGTTTGGCAACACCAGCCGCTCCCGATTTAGCCATGGGAACGATGCAAACGGCTCCGGGATCGCCCCAGCAGAAAAAAAAAACCCAAACTGAGTGTTTTCTCGACAGCTTTGGGATGGGGGTGGCTATTTTTGAGCCCGGCTACCCGAAACAAGGCAGGGGCTGCGCTCTATGGATCAAGTTGGCACTCACCGGGTGCCGATGCTGTCTCGTGATGCTGCCTATCTCTTGCCAGGTCTGCAACGGGCTGGTGCAGACGACCGGCTGGCCCTCTGTCGTGGCGTGCGTCGGGAACTGGTTTGGGAAGGGAAAGTGAGTGTTTCTCTGGCGCGTCCCACCCCGGTCCTGGTCCCTGTTGGCCCTGGCAGCTGCCCCAGCGATGCCAACCCCGGCTCTGTCCCCGGCAGGAGAGGTTTGATCATGGGCATCTGGAACTCGCACACCTCTGTCGGCAACATCTTAGGGTCGCTCATCGCCGGCGTCTGGGTTTCCTCCGCCTGGGGCCTGTCCTTCGTCGTGCCTGGCATCATCATCGCTGCCACGGGCGTCATCTGCTTCTTCTTCCTCGTGGAGTGTGAGTGGTGTGATCCGGGGTGCAGCAGACGCCTGGCGTAACGCTGAGATCAGTGGGAGCACAATTTTAGTCCTTACCCATCTCCAAGCATTTTTGGCACCCCCAAATACTTCTTTCCAGCTTGTGGCAAGCAGGGCTGTGGACCTGACCACCACGGGGATGCTCGGCATCCTTTGGGGTCATCCAGGCAGGCTCAGCCCCTGTGCCGCTCGCTCCTCTCAGCCTGTCGTTCTAGGAAACATTTGGGAAGCCCTTTGGGATTTTACCAGGGTTTTTTGCTGCCGGGAAGCGGGTACCTGGAGACGCAGCCCAGTCCCGCAGGGTTCCCAGCCCCACATTTCTCCCCTGTGGTGTGAGATGCTGGAGGGAGAGCAGGCGGAGCGGGGCCGGTCCGGGCTCTCACGGGATCTCCTTTCTCCCTGCAGATCCCGAGGACGTCGGCTGCAGTCCGCCTCTGCATCACGTGAGTCGCATCGATTCCCAACGGGCTTGTCCCGGGCTGGGTGGTCGCTCAGTTTACAGCAAAACAACGGGGGCATCAGGCCATAACATCAGAAATTAGAGCGATGTTTGGTTATCACAGAGGACGCTCGTTGCTATTCCAGTGGGAGCATCCCCCGGGTCACGTCCCGGCAGCAAATCTGATGTTTCAGCCCCTTCCAGCAATGAGAGCCACATCTCCTGCCTTTGGCTTGCTTTTAGATGGCCTCCGACGAGGAGAACGCTGGAGGAGTGACCTCCAACGAGAAGGATCCTGAAGCGGTCACCTCCAACGAGGGACCGCTGAGCAGCTCAGGCCAGAGCAGCGTGGATCGCTCCGACAGCCCCAAGGAACCAGCCGAGGAGCCCGAAGCCATCAGCTTCCTCGGGGCGCTCCGGATACCCGTGAGTCGTGGGATGCTCCTTGCGTCGTGACGGGGATGGAGGAAAGAGCAAAGCCAGGGCAGCTCACCCATCAATGGGGTGCCCACAGGGCAAAAAATTGGGGAAAAAAAATCACCTCCCCATCCGGAGAAGGCTGGGAGAAGGAGGCTCCTCTGATGTCTTCTCCTCTCCTCCCAGGGCGTGGTGGAGTTCTCCCTTTGCCTGCTCTTTGCCAAGCTGGTGAGCTACACCTTCCTCTACTGGCTGCCCCTCTATATCGTGAACGTCGGTGAGTTTTTGGGGACGGTGAGGTGGGAGTGAGCCTGGCAAGGGGAGCATCTCCTCACCCCTCCCCTCTCCCTCGCAGCTCATTTCGGTGCCAAGGAAGCCGGGGACCTGTCGACCCTCTTTGACGTCGGGGGCATTTTAGGTTTGTCATGTACCTGGGCAGAGAGGGTGGATTGGGGGTGATTTGGGGACAATCCTGGCCTTGATAGAAAGTCCCCTCCACGGGAACGCTTTGCCGGTAACACCATCTCTTTCCCCAGAGCACCGTAGTGAAGTTTATTCAGCATCTGTAGCACTCAGCAGGCAGCAAATGTCCCTCGCTTTTATTTTGCCATCCAGGTGACCATCGCAACACTTTTCCTTGGGTCTCGCTTGCTCAGGCTCTCCTTTCTCTTAGATAAAGAATACATTTTGCAAGCGTGGAAGGGACCAGAGCTGCATGCAGGTGTAGGGAAACCATCTGCAGGGAGAAAGCAGTGTGGCTAAATCAAAGCTCTTTGCTCTGATATTATTATAGTTAACCTTGGGGGCCTCTCGCTCAAAAGAGGGGGGTTGAAAGAGCATCACAGTGCAGCATCTCGTTGGATTTTGGGTTAAGCCAAGGGCAAAGCTTTGCTGCTGGGGCGGCGTGACCAATACCTGCGACTCCTTCTTGCAGGGGGGATCTTTGCTGGCCTCATCTCTGACTACACCGGCGGCAGAGCCACCACGTGCTGCGTGATGCTGGTCATCGCTGCTCCCATGGTGCGTTGTCATGCAGGGAAAAAAGCCTGGTCACGAGGGTTTCCTCTCCTCTGGCTCCTTTGAGTCACGGCTGCCTTCCTCTTCCCAAGCACCCGGGATGAGCCGGTCACACGCTCAGCTGAGACGAGAGCTGGGATCGATCCAGATGTTCCCAGGGTGGACATCCAGATCTGGGGGCCGGGAGGGGATCGTATAGTCCTTGACAGCTAAAAAACCCCTTTAGGTCTGGTTTTTTCCTCCCTCCTGCCATAGCCCCGCTCTGTCTTAAAGCCTTGGGGGTCCCACTGGGCCGGTCCAGCTTTCATCTCTTTGTTTTGCATCCTGAAAGCCCCCGTGCCGACGGCCTCATGCTCCGCCGGCACTTGGCCGGGATGTCCTTCCCGAGCACCTGCACGGAGCTCGTTTGGCTTTGCTGCCGCAAAAACGCGGCTAATTAACTGTAATCCAAGCCTGGCTGGCTCTGGGTTGTGAGCCTCTCCCCTCCAAGAAGCTGGCGCGCACTGAAAAGCCGAGAGGCCGCATCACGTCCGCGTCCCCTGATAGCGCTGGCGGGGCAAATTACCGTCTGGCTTCAGCCGGCGGGGAGGCGCGCGAGCCTCGCCGGGCCATAAATCGCGGCAGCACCTCTCTTTGCCAGCTGCCAGGTATTTCATCTGGCAGGCAGACGGCGGGAGGCAGAGCCAAGGGCGCGCTCGGCTCCCCGTCCTGGCTGGTGCTCTCCTCTTCAAACGCTGCGTAGAGGAGGGGGTCTGCCAAGCTTGGCGCCGGCGATAATTCAGGTCCCCACCTTCTCCATCCTGTCCTTGGGATGCTGCTGCAAGGAAAATGCTTGGGAAAACAGCTGGAATAGCTGTAACTGGTTCATCTCATGTCTCTTGTCCAGCTGTTCCTGTATAACCATGTCGGCCAGAACGGCATCGGCACGTCAATAGGTAAGGAGCTCCTTGGCACAGCCGACTCCGTTCACCGAAGGGGCGATGGGAGATGCTGCGGACTCACTCGCCTTTATTTCTCCTCTTGAGCCGGTCTCCCGGTCCATGATTTGGGGGAGGGTGGTGCTGGATGAGCGTTTGCTGCCTGCCGGGAGTGCTCTCCGGAGGGAAAACGGAGATGCGCAGGAGACGGATGTGCGGGACAGTGATGTCTGCACATGGGCCGGGGACGATGGACCCAATGTCCTGCTGCTCCCTGCACTCAAAGATTTAATCTCTTCCCGGGTACTTCCGTGGCCATCTCGTTCCTCGTAGCGATGCTGATCATCTGCGGCGCTCTGGTTAACGGGCCCTACGCTCTCATCACGACAGCCGTTTCGGCAGATTTGGTAAGAAGCGCACCTCGGACCCTGCCACGCTGCCCTTGCACACCCAAAGGCTGTTCCTCTTTCTCGGAGGGATGTTTGCTGGGATTTTTACATTTTACCTTTGTTTTCCAATGCCTCTGAAGCCCGGCAGAGAAGGGCAGGGCTGTTACACCTCGTGCGGTCCACACCCTCCCTTAAACACTTTTTTTCCTATTGCTTTTTCACCTTGGCCGCATGACTCTGCTTTGGCCCCGCTGCATCTCCCTCTAAGCACAATCAGAGTGGAAAAATTTGCTGGGAAATCACCGGGGATTGCTGCCCGCTGTTGGCGATCCTGGTTTTGCTGTGGCTTGGCTGCAGGCAGCGTCTGAGTTCCGTCTTCCCATCTATGGCTGGGTCCGATGCATGGAAATTGCTCCCCGGGGTGTGAGCGGCCTCACGCTAGGACTTGCCAGCTGCAGACCCCAAAGCTACTTCTCCTCCTTATGTTTTGCTCCTCCATCCCTACAGGGAACCCACGAGTCTCTCAAAGGAAACGCCAAAGCCCTTTCTACTGTCACGGCCATCATTGACGGCACAGGATCCATAGGTCCGTACAGCTGGGGGACACCCAGCGCCGATTTCCCCCGGTGCTGCCGTGCTGGGGGGTCCTGACCCCCTCTCCCCCGTGCACAGGGCATCTCCTAATGTGCCTCGTGCTCCCTCGTAGGTGCCGCGCTAGGGCCGCTGCTCGCAGGGCTCATCTCCCCCACGGGCTGGAATAACGTCTTCTACATGTTGATAGCAGCCGACGTCTTGGCTTGCCTGGTAGGTCCCTCCCCGGCAGGAGTCGTTTCGCTACCCTGGATATTCAACGGCTCCGTTTTAGCTGCCCACTCGCTGGCAGAGGGCAGGGACAGTCCTTGGGAGACAGCCAGGCACAGGGCGAATTGCAAAGCCCTGTATCGACTCCAAACCTTTACCTCCACCCACTTGGCTTTTCCCAACGACCTCCTTCACGCACGGTTTTAGTTCATGCGATCTTCCCTAGGAAGAGCCTTAAAATTTATCTCCTGGCGATGGAAACCTCACGCCGAGGCTGGTGGCTGCAGAGCCGTTGGCCCCACAGCGATCCTCCACCTTTCCTCTTGCAGCTCCTCGCTCGCGTGGTGGTCAAAGAGGTCCGCGGGTGGTGCGGCTGCATAGCGAGGAAGAGAGGGTACGTACGTACCGCCCCGGGGCGGCCTCCGGTCCCGCGATGCCAAAACACGGCGTCGGTGCCGCTCTGGAAAGATGTTTGTTATCCCTTGCTGTCACTGCTGCATCTCCGCGCGGGCATCACGTCGGGCTTTGCGAGGCCGTCTGCCCGACGTCTCGCTCCTG